>NC_090650.1:192359526-192659526 GCF_040937935.1 Hyperolius riggenbachi | reverse complement strand
TTATGCCTAGTACACACAATAAGATTTTCAGGCAGATTTCCTGCCAGATCGATTATTTTCAACATGTCTGATCTAATTTTGATCGATTTTCCAATCGATTTTTCTGTTCACTTCTCGGACATGTTGAAAATAATCAATATGGCAGGAAATCAGCCTGAAAATCTTATTGTGTGTACTAGGCATTAGGCCCCTTTGGCTGTTCTCATGTTTCTTTGATTTTTTTAGACACCATTTCAAAATGTAAATTTGACTCTCTATGTTTATCAGCAAGAGTTTATATTAAGTTAGGGTTCAGTAAAGTGCTAGTCCTTGAAATTTAACATATTTTATTAGTTTGTTTTGAAAACGTTGAGAAAAGAACAAACTCCAAGAGGGAGCAGTTTTTAACACAAGAACACTTTGTTTCATGAGAAGAAGCAGATACAAACGTTTTACTGTGGAGATTTGTATATTTTGGAAATAAAGGAAAAAGTTCTTAAAAATAATCTATCCCTTGAAATGTAAACATACAAATGTTTCAGTATAAGCACATATGTATTTATTGAAAGAAAGAAGATCTACATTGATAATCATGTGAATCACATGTAATATATATATACCTGTATATACTTTTTTTTAATGGCTCAGTCACATCTACGAATTAAAACCACGTCTATTTCTTACTGCTAAAGAAGCTTGTTAACAGATCCAGGCACAGAAAATGGCAATAATTCAGCATACACAGCATAGGTGAAAAAGGCAATGGGAGAGATAGATGTTGAGAGCAAAGTGTAAACAAACCCGTATGGATAGTGAAATTTCCCAGTGTTTCAAAATAAATGACAATTTACATACATGGCATGGGAAAAATAGCAATAGGAGAGAAAGATGTGCATAGCAAAAAAAAAGTATATTTAACTCTATGGATAGTGAAATGTTACATTATGTAACATTCTCCAATCTTCTTGTTTTATAGTGACTAGTAGGATTTATTTCACCTATAATTACCAGAAAGATATGTAACCATACCTAAAGAGGAATTCTGCACTGAGCTACTGATGCACTAACAGTTTTTCAGAAACCTGTTTGTTCTTACACACCATAGTTTTTTCTTCTTATTTATATTTGACAAGAGGGATACTGGAGTAAATTCTCCAGATACAGGTGATAGCCTCAATATGGAATTCAATTAATCCCATGTTGTTTTCCCTTAAATGAAACCTAAGACATTAGAAGTAGCAGCATTTATACTTACCTGGGGCTTTCTTCAGTCTATGGAGTACATGGGGCTAGAGGATGTCCCAAGTAAATATAGATGCTGCTAAGTATTTATAACATCTAAGGTACACTTTAAATGCCCACATTGTATAGGCAGCATGCAAGGTTCAAATTCTTGGCTTCATAGGCCAGAAAGGCTGTACCCTATGTGGCTTTTGCATAACTTGAACAGATCAATACCATATCTTGTACATTTGTTTGAATTGTACTACTTGGTGCTCAGCCTTTATGTAAAATGTATGAGTGACTCATCTAGCACACTACTTTTCCTGGTTCTGTAGACTTCTGTAAATGTTTTCTCTCTAGGTTTAGTGAGAACAAATGTTAAAAATAAGCTGGGCTACTACAGTGATGTCATCTGACATTCATAACATACTCAAACCATAGTCATAGTGTACAGGGGCATGAGGTGGATGACATCTTTGGATAAATTGGACTTATAACTAAGATTTTTAGTAAGGTCTATGTGGAGTGTTATTCCCAAAAACTGCTTCATTCTATCACCCTGATCAGTTACTAGAAGATTTGACAAATAATGAGGTTTGGCCATTATAAACTACTCTGCATATATCAGTTTGTTTTAAATCAGGTAAAATGGGTGCAGCGCAAAGCTGGTACTTTGAGCACCGCCATAGGCCCCAGAGTTTGTCTATTGTATAGATAAACTCCAACTATCAACGCAGCAGTAATAGATACATTATAACCGAGCGTGAGAGGATCGGTAATAGGTGCTCATCTGTAATGTAGCCAAATGCTAGGGGGTAAGTTAGGTACCAGATTATCGGAGGAGCGTCGGAGGATCGGTAATAGGTGCTCAGCATATATGGGGGTAAATTAGGTGTCTGGTTCTCAGAGGAGTGACAGGGGATCTGTAATAGGTTCCCAGCTATAATATAGTTGGAGGGGGGAAAGGTTATTTAGGTGCCAAGTTAACAGCAGAGAAGCAGGGGAATAGGCTTATGTAGGTAAGGTGGTTAAGTGTTAGGTATGAATAAAGGGGAGGCTAGTGTTAGGAGTAAGTGGGGGGAGGTTAGTTTTCAGCATAGACAAAAGAGGGTTAAAGTGAGACATGGATTACAGTGGAGGATAGTATAATTACAAATATTCTACTATCGGTCATATCACTTGACCATTTTACTGGGCACCTTTATTAGATATACGTGCTTGTTTTAGTTACAATGCAATTGCAGTAGATTGTTTGACTAAGTAACTAAAAAAGAAAAAAACATTTCATGTTTTTACAGGTGTTACAGAGAGAGAGGGGGATTTCTGGGACGTTTATAATCCATGGTGATCCGCACAGGATCCAACATTTCTTCTGGCACAATTTCTTGTACTATGTCCAGCACCTAACTAGGGATGGTCGCTGGATTCCGCAGAATTGTAAATTCCGCGATTCCGGACGGAATTTGGTGATTCCGGTTCCGATATGACGGAATGGAATTGCTATAGCTCTAAAACGGAATTCCGCGGACAATTTTAAAATAACCTGTCTCCCCGTCTCCCTTCCTCCCAGAGGGAGGAGGGTCTCGTCTCCCAGGGGAATTGTAGTATTTCAAAAGCCAGCTTACATACCTTGGCTGGGAATTTAACCCATGTCTGAGTGCGTGGCAGGTAGCTCACTTCACCACTATACCACCACCAACACTACATGCTGAAGCCAGCCTAGCATGTACCATTATTATATATCCAAGAGAAAAATGAGCTTGCTTAAGGATTTGTAGCATGTCAAAAGCCAACTTACATTGGCCGGGAATTGAACTCAGGCCTACCACTCTGTAGGCTGCTATCCTAACCATTATACCATCAATACAACACACTACAATGCTACATGCTGAAGCCAGCCTAGCATGTACCATCTCTGTCTCTCTCTCTCTCTCTCTCTCTCTCTCTATCTCTGTCTCTCTCTCTCTCTCTCTCTCTCTCTCCTCTCTCTCTCTCTCTCTCCCTCTCTCTCTCTCTCTCTCTCTCTCTCTCCTTGAACCACCGACCTTGCAGTTAACAGCCAAACGCACTAACCAATTGTGCCACAGAGACTGTGTACCACAAAGACTGTGCATGCAGTTGCTGTTGAATGATTTTATGGGGATGTATGTGTGTCTTTTAGAGGTAGGAAGTAAGTCTGCTCCAAGAAGTTTCAGCATGTAGTGTTGGTGGTATAATGGTTAGGATAGCAGCCTACAGAGAGGTAGGCCTGGGTTCTATTCCTGGCTAATGTGAGTTGGCTTTTGACATGCTACAAATCCTTAAGCAAGTTCATTTTACTCTTGGATATATCATAATGGTACATGCTAGGCTGGCTTCAGCATGTAGTGTTGGTGGTGGTACAGTGGTGAAGTGAGCTACCTACCACGCACTCAGACCTGAGTTCAATTCCCAGCCAAGGTATGTAAGCTGGCTTTTGAAATACTACAATTCCCTGGAAGATGAGGGAGGAGAAAGAGAATACTTAATAGGGTCTATGGGCTACCATATAGGATAAACAAGGTTACTTTAGCATTTATTTTATTTTTTCATACAAATCCAGCGGAATTTTCATAGCGACGGAATGTAATGCTGACGGAATCCGCGATTTCCGGCAGAACGGAATTTGCTCTTTCCGATCATCCCTACACCTAACCTAACCCCCCAAACTCTGAAACTCACTTGTAGATGATAAAACTCCTCCTAACTGGCTAGTGGAACTCTCTTCCTCTTTGCTGGAGGCAGTAGATGTAACCGGAGAGGAACAGTGGTGATTTTTTTGATCCATGACATACTTTATTGGGGAAGATTTTTTCTGACTAGAATTATTGTCATTTAAAAAGTCATTGCTTTGGTTTGTATACAAACATTGGAATCACATCTTACGCATTCTCCCCAAACCTGTTCTTATCCAATTTGCTCAATATTGTTTAAAGAGAACCTGTACTGAGTAAAAATATTTAAAATAAACACATGAGGTAGCTTCAAATGAACATTACATAGTTACCTTGCCATCAGTTCCTCTCAGAAGCTCACCATTTTCTTCTGACAATAATCCCTTCCAATTCTGACAATATTTTGGCAGATCTGAAATATATCAGCTGCTGTCAGTAAAATATTAGTTGCTGTCAGTTATAGTAGCTGAGAGGAAAACTGATGTACCAGGAGAAAGACACTGAGGAGTAGACTACATGGAAGGTAAGTATGACTTGTGTATGCTTATTTTGACTTTTAATTTTCAGTTCAGGTTTTCTTTAAGTTTTCATTTTTTTATTACATAGTACCTGTACTGTATACTACCATATAATATTATAATACTATAGAATAGAAACTAAAAACTAGGCCACCCAATTAAAATTAGACACCAACAAATACAGAGCCTAATATAAACCTAACAAAAGTTAAACCTTCAGTATATTTAAGACATTTTTTCTATAAATAATAAATCATACATATACCTACATGGACACATTGTACACTAAATATATTTAAAATAACACAGTTATGTATTTATATAACAAATATTTAGTGTGCCTTCTTTATACTATACTATGCATTACAAACTATGTCACCTTTTTATTCTCTATACCTACCTAACTTTTTAGTATGCCCTATGTATAATTATATGTGTTATGTATTTCAGGTCATGTCACCAACAAGCTATATCCAACTAAATGTACACTATATAGCCAACATCTATATTGTCTTGTCACTTAACTGTCCCTCAGAGGAGCTCGCAATCTAATCCCTACCATAGTCCTAGACTCCTATGTCTATGTACGTATCTTAGTCTAGGGCCAATGTAGTGTACTGTATATATCTAGGGTAAATTTAGGAGGAGGCCAATGAACTTATCTGTTTTGGGGATGTGGGAAGAAACTGGAGTGCCAAGAGGAAACCAACGCAGACACGTGGAGAACATACAAACTCCTTGCAGATAGGACCTTGGCTGGGACTCAAACCGGGGACCCATCGCTGCAAGGTGACATTGTTAACCACTATGTCACTGTGCTGCCTACCCTACACTACATACACTATTCTTGATGTATATTTATATCCTATATGCTTTGCACTTCATCTCCTATACACATACTATACCTAATTAACTATGTACTATACTCCGTGCAGGTTTAAATATATTTTATATAACATGCTACATCACCTGTATATTGTTTATACCCTTGTATACTGCCTTGTCTATACATATATATTATGCACTACATCATGTATATATACTAATTAAATATTAATCTTAACCGCGCTCACAGTCTGGTGAGAAAAGAGGGGTATGAATGTTAATGTCACCATCCAATGCAAAAGTTCTAGATACCAGGCAAACACCAGGTTGATACTGTCCAGATCAGAGCATAACCACCATCTTCATCTCAGACCATCACGATTTTGCACATAGGAGATAAAGAGAAGAAATTCATAGCGTAACCAATTGCATAAAGGTATCACCACCACCAACCAGTGTATGCACGGGAACGCTTCCACCTTACTCCACTGTGCAGGGTCACACCCCCCCCTTGTGCGCCCGCACTCACCCAGCAATCCTCCTATATATCCGGAGGTAAGATGTTACGGCTTTTTGGAGGGTAAGTAGGCGTCACAAAAACTTGCAGGTCTGTAAACTCATTTATTTCAGGAGCAAAGTTGCTCCTGAAATAAATGAGTTTACAGACCTGCAAGTTTTTGCGACGCCTACTTACCCTCCAAAAAGCCGTAACATCTTACCTCCGGATATATAGGAGGATTGCTGGGTGAGTGCGGGCGCACAAGGGGGGGTGTGACCTGCACAGTGGAGTAAGGTGGAAGCGTTCCCGTGCATACACTGGTTGGTGGTGGTGATACCTTTATGCAATTGGTTACGCTATGAATTTCTTCTCTTTATCTCCTATGTGCAAAATCGTGATGGTCTGAGATGAAGATGGTGGTTATGCTCTGATCTGGACAGTATCAACCTGGTGTTTGCCTGGTATCTGGAACTTTTGCATTGGATGGTGACATTAACATTCATACCCCTCTTTTCTCACCAGACTGTGAGCGCGGTTAAGATTAATATTGGATTTTTGATTGCATTAATACAGGTGCTATTAACCAGCGCACCACGATTCAATTTGTTTAGAGTTAGTCTCCATTAGCGCACTGTTTTTGCCTTTATATATACTAATTAGACTTTACTATATAGTATGGTCAATGTGTGTGTATATATATTGTGTGTGTGTATATATACTGTGTGTGTGAATATATACTGTGTGTGTGTATGTGTGTGCGTGCGTGTGTGTGTGTGTGTGTGTGTGTTTACCATAATTCCCTGTGATCTTGCACAATTACACCCACCCTAAGCACCGCTTCAGTATAGAATAGAAAAGATTACATCTCCAGGTATTTCAGAGGTTATTTTGAAGGAGAGGTGTTTTTATCTTATTTTATTGTTTTGACTCTTGAGCTTTTGTCATTTTCCCTATAAAAAGAGAATTACAAGTTTTGCAAGGTTAGAGTAGGACTCACTGGATAGGGGTCATTGTGGCAGTGAGCCTAAATGCATTTAACAATGTTGTAAAGCTCAACCAAGAGTCTCTGCTATTTTTATTTCTAGCTGTGTGTTGCAGCCCCTTGAACCCTTTAATTTGTATATTATTGTGTGGAGATTAGGGATTCCACAGCTGCATGCATTATATGTGTTTATACCTATGTAAAATATATATTACATGCTATATATTACATTACCCATATTACCCATTTATTATCCATACCTAGGTATAATCTAAATATATGCTTTTACTATAAAATGTACTGTATATGCACATACATATCCATTCACGTGCAGTTAGTTTTTGTTATTTTTCAGCATCACTCGGCCTGCACTTTAATGATGTTTTTAAATTATGGCAACTTTGCTTCATTACTTCAGTGCTCATCTCTGCACATCTCTTTAAGTATATTATCCTGAGTATAAACTTTGCAAATTCTATCCAGTTCATGCTAATTAATGCTTAATTTATAGTAGAGCTATAGACATTTTACACAAAATATAATAATTTTATGCCACTGTAAATTTGTTTGATCTTCTTTAATTTCTTACAACATTAACCATGTTATAGTGTTTGTCTGCAATAAAAATGACCTACATTAACAAGGTGCATCAAGGCGTATAAATTCAGCAATACATAAATCTGTAACAAAGTAAGTTTTTGATATAGTATCATCCTAAATAGACCTTTGTTTGCAATTTGTAGTACTGCATTGCCTGAAGGGAACAGAGAGAATAAAGAAGCTGTGATTTGTTCTCATGGCTGTATGTGGATCAAAAGCTGTACTACTTCCTTGTGTTTTATTTGAATGTAATTAGCACGCTTGTGTGCTTAGGCTGGTAGTTGCTGTCTAAGACTGTCCATTGAACATTGCATCTGAGAAGTGAGATTTTCTTCTTGAGCAGAAAATTGAATAACAACCTGCAAAAGGGCATTGCAAGGTTAATATAGTTAGCATTATAAAGGAAGGCCTCCATCACAAAATAATGCATGTGTAATTTACATTAAAAAGCAAAACATTATGCCATACTTGGATAAACATTTGAATATACACCCCCAAAATGTACATTTTTATTACTACTGTATATAAAGCATTAATATAGACCACTAGAATGCAGTGGCAAAAATTACATTCATATCTATGGAAAACTAAGTAGTTTATTTAAAATGGTGCAATTAAATATTCCCCATTAAATTTACAATTACACAGAATGCTGATCATCACTGTCAGTTTTGCATCCTCTCTACATTTACATTTGTCATTGTCATATTTATAAAAGGGTGATCAGTGTGATCTCTTCAGTATAGATCGCCATGAAACATTTACCACTTTGAAAGTGGATAATCCTGTTGGCTCCAGTGGGTAAGGGTAGATCAAGGATGCCCCCCCCAAACACACACACACACACACACACACACACACACACACACACACACACACACACACACACACACACACACACACACACACACACACACACACATCATTTTGCCACATTTAGCATAGATTGCCACATTTAAATGCTGTAGTCGAGATTAATGGAGAATGTTTCTGAACAATCAAACTGATCCCCATTTCCAGTCTGAGTCTTCTTTCAAGTGAATGCAATTTTAAATTGCCATGTTGGCCTAATTAAGGTATGCAATTAAAGTACTGATTTCTACCTGATTTCTGATCCCTCTCTAAAGTAAACTTGTGTGGATAGACACTCACCGGTCAGGTAAAATATGTATAACAAAGCAGGAAGAAACACACACAACACACACACACAACCTCAGGAGAATTGTCATATCATTCCATTCAGTAAATATCAGAATACTATTCCAAGGAATAAACATCAACCCAGAATATTGATAGAAAAACATCTGTCCCATGAACTTTAAAGTGAACCTGTAATGCAAAAAAGGTTACTTAAGTAAGCAGAACTTCATAAGTAAGCAGAACTTCATACAACACTATGAATGCACTTTATGGTTTGTGCCTCCCTGTTCCTCATTAGCAAAGTGGAGTACTTATTGGTGCCAAATTCTGTGCAAAGCTGACCGCCAAGCGACTAGGGCTGCCCCCCTCTACCGATCTATGCCTACATTGTAACATCACAAACTAACAGGTTTGTCCAATCAGACAGTGAGGGAAAGGTTGCAAGGAGTAAAATATCACATTGTAGGTGGGTGGAAACAGCAACTGTATTCAGGTCAAGAGCCAGGAACTATCAAAATATCAGAGGATCAGAACATGAATTGCACTGGTTGTAAGTACATTCTGAGAACTACACAGAGTTTTGCTTACTTTTATAACTTTATCTTCAAAATATAAGCACTTTAAGAAACCTATTGGTAACTCTTTCCTCAAAAACTTGAATTTGCCATTGAGCCACTGAGGAGTGGGTACCTGCTCTCTGTGATAGAGCATAAGCTTTATTAAAAATGGAAGTTAGCAGAATTGAGTAAATAGATACGTAATGGATCCAAAGTACCAAGTTTGCACGTTTTTGAGCAGATCCATACGTGACACAATGAACTAAGGTCCAGCCTGCTGAAAAACGTAATGTTTCATAGTTATTTGGGTTGAAAAAAAACATACATCCATCGAGTTCAACCAGAAAATAAAGTAAAAACAAGGAACACCAAGAGCCCCAATAGTGTAATATGTACTGGTAAATGGTTACTAGATAGAGTAAATATTAATACTCACAAACCAGGGTTACCGTTAGGCAACCACTGTAAAAGCAGGTGGGGAGACACACAAGTAAAGACAGTCAAAATATTCTATTTATGAACTCCAAATATGCAACGCGTTTCCCCGGTTTGATCCCGCTTCATTAGGCAATAACAATGGAGCAATAGCATATGTGGTCAGTAGAAGAGCCAGGCTATTGCTCCGTTGTTATTGCCTGATGAAGCGGGATCAAACCTGCAAAACGTGTTGCATATTTGGAGTTCATAAATAAAATATATTGACTGTCTTTACTACAGTCATTGAATTTGTTTTTTTGAGCTAATTTAGCTTCCTATTATCCTTTTGGCGCCTCTGTTTTTCTGCAGAAAATAAAGTAGAACACCAGCCTGCTCCCTCACATATCCGTGTTGATCCAGAGGAAAGTGAAAAACCCTTACAAGGCATGGTCCAATTAGACCCAAAAGGAAAAAAAAATCCTTACCGACTCCAGATGGCAATCAGCTAAAAACCCTGGACACCACTGGGCATTACCTAGTAATTGCAGCCATGAATGTCTTTCAACGCAAGGAAAGCATCTAAGCCTCCTTTAAATGCAGATATAGAATATGCCATAACTACTTTCTGTGGCAATGCATTTCACATTTTAATCACACTTACTTACTGTGATGAACCCTTTCCTAAATAAATGGCTAAAACACTTTTCCTCCATGTGCAGATCTTGTCCCCTAGTTCTCTGCAAAAGCCTAGGGACAAAAAGCTCATCTACCAAGCTTTTATGGGTCCATCCGAAAATGGCGCAGGGAGAAAAATGGCGCACCGTTCTGCCGATAAATGTATCATAAAACGCTATTTACCGTTTTAATGTAAATACAATAAAACAGTAAATTTCGTTTTATGCTACATTGATTGCAGAGCGGTGCGCCATGATAAACATGCAGGGCTGGGGGAGAGAGGCAGCGGGAGACTAGAGGGCATAGGCAGCGGATGTATGCAGAAGCATACGTTACCTTATCCTGGGCCAGTGATCGCTCCTTCCCTCCGCTCCTTCCATTCGTTTGCTGTAGTCCCGCAGCCGGCCAATCAGCATGCGGAGACTGAAGCCACATGGTGATTGGCCGGCTGCAGGACTACAGTAAACGAATGGAAGAAGTGCAGGAGCGGAGGGAAGGAGCGATCGGCGGCCGGGACAAGGTAACGTATGCTTCTGCACACATCCTCCCCGCTGCCTATGCCCTCCAGTGTCCGCTGACTCTCTCCTCCCCCGACCCCCGCTGCATTCTTGAACAATTATAACGCTATTTAGCGTTATAAGTGTAAGGCACACTGCCTGCGCCATTTTTTAACACTTATAACGCTAAATAGCGTTATATAATGTAAGTCTATGGGGCGCCCTTTTTATTCCCCTGGCGCTGTGCGCCATTATTAACTGTCACGCATCTACCAAGCTTTTATATTGTCCTCTGGTGTATTTATACATGTTAATTAGATCTCCTCTAATGCGCCTTTTCTCCAGACTAAATAAACCCAGTTTATCTAACCTTTCTCGGTAAGTGAGACCTTCCATCTCTCGTATCAATTTAGTTGCTCCTGCTCTAAAACTGCAATATTTTTCCTGTAATGTGGTACCCAGAACTGAATTTCATATTCCAGATGTGGCTTTACTAGAGAGTTGAACAGGGGCAATATTATGCTAACATCTCTCAGTTTTTATTACCCTTTTAATGCACCGCAAATTTGTATTGGCTTTAGCTGCAGTGGCTTGGAAATGAATACAATTATTTAACTTGTTGTCGATGAGTACTCCTAAGTTCTTCTCCAAGTTTGATGTCCCCATCTGTATCCCGTTTATTTTGTATGGTGCTAGACCATTGGTATGAACAAAATGCATGACTTTACATTTTTCAACATTGAATTTCATCTGCCAAACGTTGTTGAACAAATTACATTTTTGAACGTCAATGTTTGTAAATCTTCCTCTGCACTGAAGAATAAAATATGTTCTTCTTTATATATTTACTCTCCAATGCCTTATACAAAATGTAAAAATATAGATGTTCTCAATTCAGTGATTAAATTCCCTAAGTCTGCTCATTAAACAACACACAATACACTTGTGTATGATTTCTAGGCATCCTTTGACTATGCCTTACTTAATTAGATAGCAGAGTATCACTTCTGCAGTAACAGGTAATTGCCTGACACTTTAAAGTAAAAAAGGAAAAAGAAAAACTGCAATCCAGTAGATATGTGCCACTTATACTCCAAAATTCTAATTAGCTTCTTAAACATTCACTTTCAGAAGTTATGTGCATTATCTTTCATCTTTAGCATGCACATTGTAATCTTGTCTTGGAAGGTAATTAACTTGATTTAAAGAAAAATTATAATTGAAAATGAACATTGCTAGAATAAAATACCAGAAAAATGTCTATTTTTATATCATAGTAGTTAAAGTTGATTTTTCTACCATCTTTCATTTTGAAAAAAGTTTTCTTGTCTGTGAATCATTAGATAGGGCATGGGGATTCTAAGACCATGTGTGTAGATCTTAAAAATGTGGGATGCAGTAAAAATCTGAATCACACATATTAAATGAACCATGTTTTTGGTTTAGCTCTCTCATGTGACACAAAGATAGGCAAGACAAAACTGGATGAAGGCAAAGTACCAGCTAAGGCAGAAATAGATAGCAGAAGAATTCCCTTCTTGAACAACGAGAGCAACTGCCAGTCAACACTGACCAGACTCAAGTGGTGTTACTTGGGCAGTGCTGCTTGGCCATTAGTTCTGCAATGGACTTTTAGTGATTTATGGAGCAGCTTTGGTAAGGAAGACATACATTTGCATTAGGGGGATATTGTTGTGTCATTACAGACACTTCTATTAGTGGAATAAGTCGCATCAAGCATCCTCTGCTATTAAGCAAGAAAGAGTGGATGCTAATAATATTTACATTATATAAAAAAAAATTACATAAAAATGACTTACTGTTCCTTCCAACTTTTTAAGCAGGAAGTTTTGAGTCAGGATAATACCACTTATTGGCTAACTTAAAAAGAAAAATAATAAGTTTACTATGTTTCTTTTTAAGTTAGCCAATAAATGGTATCATTCCAATTCAAAACGTCCTACCTTAACTGATTGCTAACATGGTACAATACTTTGAAAAGGTTCTGTAATTAAGATTAATAATGGTTGCTCTTACATTTCAGACAATAATGCCTGTGTTAGTATACACAATTAACAAAGCATTGCAGTGTTATTTTGGAAAAATGTCTCATGTTTATGAAGTTTAACCTTGTGAAACCCCATGTATCCTTATTCAGAAGAAGGAAGAACTACAAGGGCAAAATGTTGTACCTGACTAGATAGTGATAACTTTCTTGCTTAATATAAAATATTAAGCTTATAGATATAAACATAGATGGATAGATATAGAAAATTGCCATAAATGTTTCCTGTGATGATATATTTCATATCTTAAAGGACAACTGAAGTAAGAGGGATATGGAGGCTGCCATATTTGTTTCATTTTAAGCAGTTCCAGTTGCCTGGCTATCCTGTTGATCTTCTGCCCCTAGTGCTTTTAGCCATAGACCCTGAACAAGCATGCAGTAGATCAGGTGTTTCTGACATTATTGTCAAATCTGACAAGATTAGCTGCATGCTAATTTCTGGTGAGATTAAGACACTACTGCAGCCAAATAGATAGACAGGGCTGCAAGGCAACTGATATTATTTAAATGGCAACTGAAGCAAGAGGGATATGGAGGCTGTCATATTTATTTCCTTTTACACAATACCAGTTGCCTGGGCTATCCTGCTAATCCTCTACCTCTAATAGAGATGTCGCGAACCTCCAATTTTTGGTTCGTGAACCCTGTTCGCGAACTTCCGTGGAAGGTTTGGTTCAAAGAAAAGTTCGCGAACCACAATAGACTTCAATGGGGAGGCGAACGTAAAAATTTAGAAAAATTTCTACCGTCTTGAAAAATGATAGAAAACATGTTTCAAGGGATCTAATAGCTGGAGGAAGACATGATTAAGGGAAATACACATCAAAAGTCCCAGGCACAAATCTAGATTTCACATAAACTCCTATTTTAAGGTCATAAATCTCATTCAATGTTCAATTACAGGCCTACACTGCTTTACAACATCAGGCAGTGTATCTCTCCCTCTCTTTCCCCTCACTCCCTCCTGGGTCTCATCTTCCAGGGAATTGTAGAATTTCAAAAGCCAGCTTATATACCTTGGTCGGGAATTGAACCCAGGTCTTGGCCAGGAATTGAACCCAGGTCTGAGTGCTTGGTAGTCAGCTCTCTTAACCGCTATACCACCACCAACACTACATGCTGAAGGCAGCCTAGCATGTACCATTATGACATATCCTAGAGAAAAATGAGCTTGCATAAAGATTTGTAGGCTTTTAAAAGCCAGCTTACATACCTTGGCTGGGAATTGAACCCAGGTCTTGGCCGGGAATTGAATCCAGGTCTAAGTGCTTGGTAGTTTTTAAGGTTTTAAGCTAAAAATTCAATGGCATCAACGGACACCAGCAGAATTTCACAAGCAATTTCGGAATTCTGCCGGATTGAAAAAGCAATTCCGTTCCGACCAAATGGAATGGAATGACCAATTTCCACGCAAAATTGCGGAAAATACAATTCCGCGGAAAGCGGTGACCATCCCTACTAGAGAGAGAGAGAGAGAGATGAATCTACATGGCTATCTGGGCTTCTATCTGGGCTTCTCTTCGGACAACTGTTGAACACAAAAGGCAAGGCCATGCCTGGGTGGGGTTGAACCACCAACCTTTTAGTTATCGTAATGGTACATGCTAGGCTGCCTTCAGCATGTAGTGTTGGTGGTGGTATAGCGGTTAAGAGAGCTGACTACCAAGCACTCAGACCTGGGTTCAATTCCCGGCCAAGACCTGGGTTCAATTCCCGGCCAAGGTATGTAAGCTGGCTTTTGAAATTCTACAATTCCCTGGAAGATGAGACCCTCCTCCCTCCGGGAGGAGGGAGTGAGGGAGGAAGGAAAGTAATCACAATTAGCTAGGAACAAGCCTATAAGAGCCTAACTAAACTCTCCCTAGCAGAGTCTGTAAGCAGCTGTCCCTTAACTAATTAGTGCAGGCAGACTAGTAAGTAAAACGGCACAAGGACCTTGCCTTTTATAAGGGGGGTGGGGCTCCAAGAGTGAGTGCAGTCTGATTGGTAACAATGTGCCTGCTGACTGTGATGTAGAGGGTCAAAGTTCTGCTCAATAGAGCATTATGGGGTGAATCGAACTTCCGGGAAAGTTCGCCTTCACAGGCGAAAAGAAATAAATATGGCAGCCTCCAAATATTTCTTACTTCAGTTGTCCTTTAAAACGAAATAAATATGACAGCCTCCAAACTGTATACTTCTTGGTTTAGGTTCTCTTTAAAGTGAACCTCCAGACTAAAAATCGACTCAGCAGTGCTGAAAAGGCCTGGTGTTTCTTCAACAGTTTCACAGCACCAGAACTTTGTTTCTCTTATACAAGCCTCATTTTTAGCTGCACAGAAGAAAACTGCCCGGGCATTTTTCCCCTGATGCTGTGCAAAGCATGATGGGATTTCTGATGTTGTTGTTCTCGTTCTGCTGTTTTGGTTCAATTTGTTTTTTTTACATTTTGAATTTGACATTTAAAGCCTAGCACGTGCAGCTGGGAGGGGTTATCAGGACACAGGACAGTTGGAACTGTGTCTCATGCTCCCTGTCACCTCCTTTCAACCAAAAAGGTGGCTGACCCCATGACAAAGATGGCAGCCCCCATGAATCACAAACATTTGCCTGTTCTTTTAAAACAGAGTGGGTAAAAAATGATATTACCTATCTATTCTAATTAACATAACTAATGTAACTTAATGACAATATGTTTGTTTAGGCTGAAGTTCCCCTTTAACTACTCTTACTGTGAAGAAGTTGTCCCTTGAACAGACCTATAGATACATTTCTAATTTGCCAAGCTTTTTTATTATCCCATGCATGTATTTATATGTGGTAATCAAATCACCCCTAAAAATGTCTCACTTTTAAGTTAAATAAGTTTAGTCTACCCCTTGATAGATCTCTCATCATTTTCAGGGCCGTTTCTAGACTTTTTTGCCACCTGAAGAAAGCACACTTTTAAGGATGCACCCCCCCTCCCTTTCCCTAGAAAAAAACAAAACAAAACAAAAAACAAACTGCAACTTTACATTAATGTTGAATACCACATCTTGTAATGTGAGAGATAATTAGAGCAGATGCTAGGAGTTGTTCAATATTTGAGGATTTGAAGGGGCAGAGTCAGAGGGAACAGGGTCAGGGAGGACAGTTTGAGATGTGTCCCAGGGAAGGTGACATAGGGAAGGTGACCAGCTCAGTTTTATTCAGGTGGAATTACAAGTGCCTGTCAGTTATCTGTGATTGATGTGATGACTGAAAGACAGTATAAATCTTTTTGAAGGATAGAGGAAGAAAAGTCTGGGTCAGAATGGTAGAAGTGGGTGTCATCGGCTAACAAATAATACTGTGTGCCAAAGGAAGATATGTGTTTGCAATTTTGCATGGCTGGCTGGTGAATGCTGACAGTCACAGACCTCAGACACTGCGGTGGCACCTGGCTGGCCTGGCTTGCTTAGCTATACAATCACTCACCCCCACCTCCTGCTGCACCATGTGTTCAAACTTCTGAACCTGGCTGACACCGCCATGCCTGCTGCTCTCCCTGTGACCATGGGCCTCCCCTCCTTTAGCAGTGGTGGTTCCTCCTCATTGCTTCTGTGCTGCCAGCTGCTGTGCTGGAGCTAGTCTTCCTCTGTTAATGGCAGACAGGGTGGGGGCCACGCATCTCTGTAATTAGCTGCACTTCCTCTTCTAGCCCAGCACCCCACCTAGGAAGAAGCCACCCTGAATCCAGTGATTCAGGCCAATTCATGCAAGATCCAGCCCTGACCCTTTTTAATGGTTAGATGCACATTTTTGTACTTATTCAAATAAATCATTGTCCTTCTACAAGTATGGACTGTATTCATATTTCATATTCCATCTTTACAAGTAGTTATACATGGTAAAAGTATATTATTTCTCTCTTTACACATTCCAAAATACCTTTAGCTGTTGCTGCTTTGTTTTCAATATTCTAATTTCTTATTAAAGAGACACTGAATCGAAAAAAAAATATGATATAGTGAATTGGTTGTGTACTATGAATAATTACTAGAAGATTAGCAGCAAAGAAAATATTCTCATATTTTTATTTTCAGGTATATAGTGTTTTTTCTAACATTGCATCATTCTATAATATGTGCAGATTACACAACACTCAGCATTCAAAATGATTCTTTCAGAGCAGTCTGTGAACTAATGACCTCTCCTCTGGCAGAGAAAAAGTAAAAAGTTCAATAACAGTTAAGATAATAAAAGTCAGAAAACAGCCCTCTCCACGACTTTAAAAGTCGTAGAGATTAATGGCTTTTTTGCATAGAGATAATGTAACGATCGGTGAAGCACAGAGAGGATCTGATTACCGGTGATCTG
Organism: Hyperolius riggenbachi; assembly: GCF_040937935.1. Lineage (NCBI taxonomy): Eukaryota > Metazoa > Chordata > Amphibia > Anura > Hyperoliidae > Hyperolius > Hyperolius riggenbachi. The sequence goes on along the minus strand of NC_090650.1, from coordinate 192,642,532 downwards.
CAGTATCACTGGGAATACAGATATATACCAGATTATAAGTGATCTGCAGTATCACCGATAATCCGATATACTAGCTAACCTCTGTTCACCTGAGTAGAGTGTAGTGTTTGGTGTAACAGTAACACTTCAAGGACTAGGCCTTAGTGCAGCAAGGAGTACTGCACAGCTTCCTTCCGCAGACCTGAGCTCTCCAAGACGGGAGGAGTCAGACTGACAGTAGGAAGGATTGTCTGAAAGTAACCCTAAGGACGAAGGGTCGCTAACAGAGCGAGGAACCGCCTCTAACGGTAAGGTCGGTTCTCGAGGTCAGACAAGCCAGGTCGTACACACACGGACAGATACAGTACAAGACCAGAAGACAAAGGCGGAGTCTAAGTACAGGCAGGGTTCGGCAACGGGGTATCAGATATATCGAGGTACAGAATCAGGAGGCTAGGAACGAGCCGGGGTTCGGCAACAGAGTATCAGAAATATCGAGGTACAAGATCAGAGTTCAGGAGGATAGTCAAGGCAGGTAAAGGTCATAACAGATAATCACAATCAAACTAGTACTTTAGCTATCAACAGAATCTAGCTAAGTGTAGGATTACAGCTCCAGCTGGTCCCGGCACACTTATGGATCTGACTACGGATCTGGGTGCTCCCACATATGTGATCGCAACGCCAGACACCAGAGAAATGACCAGCTAGCAGTATATATACACATGTGTTTTCCCAGCACCTCCCTAAGTGCTGGACCAATGAGGAGTGGAGTCAGAGTCAGCTGACCAGCCTGGTCAGCTGACTCACTTCTGGTTGCTATAAGGCCTGCCTCTCCACGCGTACGCGCGTCCTACGAAACCTGAAGGGACTACGAGTCCCAGCCACCGCAGCCCTGCTCTGCGGTGTCTCCGCAGTGGGGACATACGCGCCAACCGCCGCGTCAGACGCGGCAGCTATGCCGCGTTCCGCAATGCCATGCACGGGGGCAGCCGCCTCAGACTGAGTGGAGGCGGCTGCCTCCCCGTGCTTGCCCATATCGTGCTGACTCCTGGCGGCGGCTCTTCCGCGATTTCTGACAGATAACAACTGGAGTTTCTTAACTCTTCCTGTACTGGAAACAATTACACTGATGTATCTGATCTTAATGTTTTATTTCTTAGCTGTACTACACATACAAATCATAATATCATAATTTTTTTTTCCGCTTCAGTGTCTCTTTAACCAGTGCCATCAAGCTCTTCAAGTTTACACCAAATACATGGATAACATGCATGACTTTACAGTTATCCACATTAATGTGAGATGTGAGATTAAAAGCCATAGTTAAGTGGAAAAAAAAAGATAAATACTTGTTTTGCCTACAAAATATAGCTGTTGTACTGTTCACAGTCTTATTTTTGAGAATGTTTAAAGTAAAAGAAGAAACAATGTTCATTACGTTCCCCATCTTTAGTGCTTCTGATAGAAGCCAATCACAATGTAATTTCTTTATCTCTCTATTTCTTTTTATCCTCAGCATCAATGTTTGTGTACATTTGCCCACCCTCCTCCTTGAATTTATAGACACTCACACTGAGATCCATGAACATCAACAGCCACAGGAAGTAAGTAATCTTATCAGCCACCTTCTACCAGTTTAGTGTCAGTTGTCAGCCTCATACTCTACCACCAGCGAAGGCAAGATTAAGAGCCATGGGACCTAGTCTAGGTACAGTATATAACTTATACTACTTGTATCCTTATAAATAATGGGATTGTAAGGCAGGGTCATATAGATGTAAGTTTAGTAAACACATTGCAGTGGTTTTTAACATTTTTATTTTTGCAGTTTTATACCACTTTAAATTTAAATAGTTAAGTCCAGCAAGCAGCTGTCACCTGCCGCCTCCCCACTGACACAAACAGCACTTATGCAATTTCTTTAGTTCATGGTATGCATTTTAGGTAATACTTGCTTACATGTGGTGTTACCCTAAAGTAAAATTAAATGTGATTTTGTAACATCATTTTCTTGTATCTTAGAACTAACAACATTTAAGTTGAAAACTAAAGAAACAATAAAATCATGGTACAGTTCAAAGCTATTTTTTAAGAGGTAGTTACTGTACAAGAATTATTGATATTTATCAATAAATATCAATATCTTTTGTTGAACTATTACATTTATTGTTTATTAATCAGTGTTAACACTGATGCATTGATGCACCGGCCAGCACCCCCGGCATGCCGTGCCTGCTCAGGGAGGATCCTGATGGTCTGTGAAAGGACCAATGGGAGCCAGCCCTGGTGGCACATTTGAAAATGCTGCAAAACCAAGAAGATGTGTGCTTCACCGAGCTGAACCTGACTCATCTGGTTGCAAATTTAGCCTGATTGTCTGATTAAGGGCAAAGCTTGTGCAAATTAGCATTTTCTTTCCCTTGCCAGAATATGTAGGGATTTTTAAAATAATGAAGTAAAAGTTAAGTTTTAAAGTTCTGATGGGATCCTCAATTGTGTTTATTATATAAATCAGTTTTGTGTACTGTGGCAGAATATGTAGGGGCATAAACTAACTACACCGCATCATTGCCCTGCGGGGGTTAGTCCACGCAAAACATTTTGCACATCAACGGTCAGGGGCGCGGTGAGTAGCCCCACCCCTCCCGGTGCCCCCATAAAAGGTGAGCAGCATGAACAGCGCCCCAAGCTCTGTCACTGCTCATAAGTGCTGCAGCTGAATCCCTGGGGAGATGCTGAGAAGTGCAGAAACCCGCCCACCCCCCAAAAAATTGCTTTTCTGGGAATACTTTAGTATAGTGAGCGCCGGCCACACTTGTGTGCAGTGGGTGCATTGAAATCTTCAATTAAGGTCAAGAGGATATTGGTGTGGGTTAATTAAAGAAAGTATTTATGGTCAATAAGAACATAAAATGACTTTTTCATGGTTACGTTTTTATTTCTACAATAACTTTTTGTGGGAATAGTATCCCTATACCATTTTCATGGGAGAAAGGGGGGGGGGGGGCATCTGGGGATCCCCTTGTTGAAGGAAAAAGTGAAAAAATGACAATGTGTGAAAGTGAACTCTTTCTTTTTGCAAGCAGCCATGAAAAATTCATTGGAGCTTCATTGGAGTGATCCCGTTGTTGGGTATCCATTTGCATCCCTGTTTGCATATAAATCTGTTATCAAAATAGGGCAAAGCACAAAATATGCAAATACAAATATAAACTAAGTAACAAAAAAACCAACAACATACACTTCTCACCCACACCAATGCACACCAGAACAGTCACGACCAAGCACCTAGGTGAAGGTTATGAGTCACAGGTTGCTGAACAGATACAATTAGTATTTATGGAATGGCTTGCCAGTAAAAGTATGAAAAGTCATTCTTTAATTTGCATATCCAACATATCTGTTTAGTGCTGGGAACTATTTATAAAGAAGTGGTGATCTGTTTTGCAATCCATTTTACAAATAAATCCATCTATTGATGGAACAGCTTTGAATATAGGGGGGAAAATATGTCTTTACAAAGTTTGCAAATCAGGACATCTTTGCTATAAACTATTTTGAAGAGGGAAAATTTTATAAAGAAGTGGTGCACTGCTATATATGTTTTTTTTTGCACTTCATTTTTAAAACTCAGATTCCACCTACAAGATCCCCCTGCAGTATTCATGAGAAGGTGTTTTTTCTCTTTTTTTACATTTTTTTTTACAGTGGCAATCAGTGCTTTCATTGCTTATAAATATTGTCTTGGTGGAAATTTGCAGCTCGATTCACTTGAATGGAATAGTGGATCACCAGCTGCCACTGTTAAGCTGCGTACTCACCGCCCGATGGCTCCTGCAACATCCCCTTGATGACGGTCATCAGTGATGCCTCTTCCTGTTTTCAGGTTAAGGCGCAAGGTCATGAGACATACACGGCGTTGTGAGTGAGACTTCCACAATCGGTACTTTGCATGGTGTCATCAGGGATCTCAAAGATCCGATCTGCCGTGCCGGTCCGTCGTCATCTGCGCAACACTAGGCAACATTCACAATCGTGCACCTCTAGCCACCTCGCGACGTTATTTGAAAATCGCCCGTCATCGGGAAAATCATCAGGAAAATCGCCAGGTGGGTACACAGTTTAGTTTATGATACATGTACATGGCCCATAAACTTTCATTGCAGCCCTACTCTGCTACCTTTGAAGTAGGTGATCTGTTGAAAACTGGTGAGCTGAGTATTTTGTTCAAACCCCACTGTTCTCCATACCAGTCTATGGCGCTGACAACACTGAAATTGATGAAAATTATCTGGTGATCATAAACTGACCATGAGGCTTATCATCTCAACTAATATATGGTAACCATACTAAAGTGTTGATTACAGAAAGCTGGAAAGCACTTGTAACTGTGAGAGATCGCGGAAAAGCCTGCGGAAGCGTGTGTCTGGTAGCAAGGCAGAACGCGGAAAAGCCGCATATATTCCAGCTGCATGGTATTCCGGAAAATATAGTATCAGATCGGGGAGTCCAATTTGTTTCGAATTTTTGGAGGGCATTCTGCCATCAGTTAGACATGGAGTTATCTTTTTCATCAGGCTACCACCCACAGACCAATGGCCAGACCGAGAGAACCAATCAGTCTCTGGAACAGTTTTTGAGATGTTATGTGGCAGATGTTCAAACTGACTGGGTCAAATTCCTGCCATTTGCAGAATTTGCACACAACTACTTGAAGAGCTCCTCCTCAGATTTTTCTCCATTCCAGGTGGTAACTGGAAGATCACCTAAGTTCACCCCATTGCCAGTGGCTGCCACCCCGTTTCCAGCCCTGGAGAATTGGCAGAGGTCCTTAAAGCAGACACGGGGAATGGTAGAAAGAAACTTGAGGAGGGCTTTTCAGAGTCAGAAGAAACAGGCTGATAAAAGACATTCCATAGAGTGAGAACTTCTTCCAAGTGACTTGGTCTGGGTGTCCACACGACATTTGGCTCTGAAGCAACTGTCTCCCAAGTTAGGTCCCAGATTTGTGGGTCCGTTTCCTGTGATTAGGAAAATCAATGATGTCACTTATGCCATTGATCTCCCCACCAGCATGTGAGGGGTGAGATCATTCCATGTGTCCTTGCTCAAGCCGGCAGTGCACGTGGATTCCGCTCCCCCCCCCCCCCCCCCCCGTGTTGATTGATGACCAACCTGTATATGAGATTGAGAAGATTCTTGACTCCCGACTTGTGCAGAACTCTGTGCAGTATTTAGTGCATTGGAAAGGGTATGGCATTGAGGAGAGAACTTGGGTGCCAGAATGTCGCATGCATGCAGAGGAGTTGAAAAGGGAGTTTCATAACTTGCATCCTGAGAAGCCGGGCAGGAGATGTCCGGAGTATACTTCTCGGGGGGGGGGGAGTACTGTGAGAGATCGCGGAAAAGCCGCCGCATGTGCTACTGAGGAGGCGGCTGATTCCGCGTCCAGTGCGGCGGTTCGCACGCGGAAGCATGTGTCTGGTAGCAGGGCAGAACGCGGAAAAGTCGCCGCATGCAACAACAGTAAGGCGGCTGGTTCCGCGTCCAGCGCGGCGGTTTCCACGCAGCAGCATGTATCTGGTGTGGCTGAGTCTGTTAGTGCACACAGGCTTTTTTTTTTTTTTTTTTTTTTTTTTTTTTGCAGAATTCTGGGAGAGTCAGCTGACCACGCCGATCAGCTGACTCCAGAGCAGGGTACTATTGGTTGAGCAATTAGGGGTGGTGCTGGAGAGCACTACTCCATATATAGTTTCTGCTGGTCACTTGCAAGTTGTCTGCCGTTGCGATCACTACGTGGAAGCACTCAGACCTAGTCAGATCCTTCAGTGTGTTTGAACCAGGTGGACCTGGGAATTCACACTTAGCCAGATTATTTGAATTGTATTCTGTTTATCCTTAAGCTAGTTCCAGGGTGTAGAGACCAATGACCTCACACCCAGCTTAGGGAACTGTACTACCATCTGTGTTATATTTCAGACTAGTTCCAGGGTGCTGAGACCACGGACCTCGCACCCAGTCTAGGGAACTGTATTATCATCTGTGTATACTTCAGACTAGTTCCGGGGTGCTGAGACTAAGGACCTCGCACCCAAAATAGGCATTGTTTGATATATGTTATGACTTATAGCTTTTCCGACTACTCTTCTGTCTTCTGATTCGGTACCTCGCATATCTGATATTCCGTTGCCAGACCCTGCTTGCCTTGGATACTGAATCAGCCTTCTGTCTTTGTACTTTATCTGTCAGTGTGTTGCCGACCAGGCAAGGCTGATCTTGAGAGCTATCTCTCCTGTTAAGAGATAGTCTCCAGACCAGATAGTGACATCCACCGTCAGGTGTCACTCACTCTCTGGCCTTCCCTATCCTCAGCCTGACTCCTCCCCTTGAGGACCCTCAGGCTGCTGGAAGGTTCCTGTGCTCTCAGAGCAGTGTCTCTCTACTGTCAATTATCACCTGCTCAGCAGGTGCGTTACTCAAAGTATTACTGTTACACCAAACACCCACATACCTATAGGTGTCCAGAGGTTAGCAATATATCTGTATTATCGGTGATTCTGCAGATCATCAATAATCAGGTATATATCTGCATTCTTGGTGATACTGCAGTTAATCAGATTATCTCTGCATGCTGACACCAATCGTTACAGTAACACAACTATAACTGTATATAACTATACAGTATTAGATATGTAACTATAACTGTGTATAACTGTAAGTATCAGAACTTACAAAAAGCAGAGTAGGCATCCAATGCCTACTAAAGATGGCCCAAACATCAGATTTTGGGTTTGCGTGACTGGGTGTTCCGCCACAGACTTCAATGGGCAGGCAAATTTTAAAACATACAGGTACTATTTCTGGCCACAAAAGTGATGGAAAAGTTGTGCCAGAGATGACACCACTTGCCTTTCAACATCACGGTACAGTTTGGGTATCGCCTTTATGGAAAAATAACTGCGACCTGGTATCTTCCACTGCAGTGTGACAATCTCCACAAATCTTTGGAAGGCCTCAGAGTCCACCAGCTTGTATGGTAACAGCTGGCGGGCTAACAGTTATGACAAAGTCAGCAGTCAGACGTCGGGCAAGCGGGTGACTGACAGACCTTTGATTCTTCCACTCAAATATCTCCTTAACAGATACCTGGCTGTGGGCAGAGGAGCAGGAACTGCTCAAGTTGAGAGGCGGAGTGGAGGAGGGTGGCTGTGAAGGTGCAAGGGTAGCAGAGATTAAAGCAGCTGAAGATGTTGGACCAGGAGGAGGAAGAGGAGGCGGAGGGTTGCTTTGCATTTGTGTGCTGCTTTTCCTCTTTTGCTCAATCCATTCGTGTTTGTGATGGGAGATTATGTGCCTTCGTAAGGCAGTTGACCCTAGGTGGGTGTTGCACTTTCCACAACTCAGTTTTCGTTGGCAGAGATTACGGATGGCATCGCTGTAATCTGAGGCAGAGACACACAAAAAATGCCACACTGGTGAGCCCTTGGAGAATAGCATTATGGTGGTGGCAGCAGCAGGCATTGAAGGGCATGTTGGCTGGCTGACCCTAGGTGGCGATACATGCCATCGGACACTGCCATGAGCTGTTTGCGGCAAGCTCCCCCTGCTGCTTACAGCAACTCATCTCCTCCTCCTTTCTGTCTTTCCCTTTGAACTGTCCCCCTATTAATCTGGTCTTCTGGGCTCCCACATGGCATCCATGCTCACATCATCATCCATAGCTTCTTACATCCATGTGTGTAATGATGCCTAACTGAGACATATGAGGTGGTGTAACATCCTTAGCACCTTCATCTTGTAACAATAATGGCTGTGGATCAGTAAATTCATCACAGTAATGTGTGCATATTAATAACTCCTGCAACATCTCAAGTGGAGCGACTGTGGTGCTAGTAGTAGTGGTGGTGGAGGCTGCCGTCTGAGCGGTAAGTAGCTGTGGGGTGCCTGAATCAGAGCAGGAGGAGGAAGATATGTCACAGTTCCATGCGGAAGCTGAGGAAGATGAGGTGTACTGCTGTGTTAACCGGTCAACTATGTCTTCAAACGTTTTGGGGGGTTGAGAGTACGTACCCACTGAACACTGTGCATTAGTGGAGGGCCGCACATAATCATACAAGCATGACCTTAAAAGACCTTCGGGGTGGCCTGCCTCTGCCTGTCATTTTTTTCCAAATTGGGTATGCAGTAGTACTAACAATATTCAATAATGGTAGACAGTGTGTGTAATCACAAAGAGGCACACAATCAGTGTCAAATACACAGCAGCTGTGTGTGTGTATCACTGGGCTGTGTACTTTAACACACACACAGAGATATGGAGTTGTGATATTACAATGGTTGTAAAAAGGCTGAAGTGCTGTAAAAGCAGTGTGCGCAATCAAATGACTGCGAGGACTGTAGGCTGTATACAGTGTGTCACCCACACAATGAGATATCCTATAGTATGTTCAATCACAAATGCAGTTGGAAGATATGCACTGCTAATGATACTGTACTGGCTTGTAATAAAGATAGAACAGAATACTGGAGAACTACAAGGCCCAGCAAATGACTGCATGGACTGTGGGCTGTATGCAGTGTTTCACCCACACAGAGAGATATCCTATAGTACATTCAATCACAAATTCTACAGTTGGAAGATATGCACTGCTAATGGTAGTGTGCTGGCTTGTAATAAAGATAGAACAGGATACTGGAGAACTACAAGGCCCAGCAAATGACTGCATGGACTGTGGGCTGTATGCAGTGTGTCACCCACACAGAGAGATATCCTATAGTAAGTTCAATTACAAATACTACAGTTGGAAGATATGCACTGCTAATGATATTGTGCTGGCAGAACTACAAGCCCCAGCTGTGACTGTGGGCTGGGCTGTATGCAGCGTGTCACACAGATATGCTGTACTTTGATCACAAATGCATTTGGAAGATATGCACTGGTAATAGTGTGCTGGCTGAACTACAAGCCCCAGCTGTGGGCTGTATGCAGTGTCACACACACAAAAAAAACACAGCAGAAGAATATTAGCTCTCAAAAGGGCTTTTTAGGGTGCTTTCAGCAATACATTTCAGTGAGGAGCAAGCTAAACAACAGCCTTGCTAACTGTCCCTGTCTCTGCAGCAACCTGTCCCTTCCGCTCACTAAAGCAGCAGCTGGAGACAGAGCATGGCTGGCGCTGCTGCAGGACGGTGGGTCTGTGGGGGAGTGCAGCCTGATTGGTTGCCATGTGTCTGCTGACTGTGATGTAGGGGGTCAAAATTTAGGCCACTGACAAGGTATGGGGGGCGGGTCAAATGCGCTATGTGTTTGTGTCCCGCCATGGAGGCAAACAGCTGAATTTCGCCTGAGAACTGTCAGCCAACGAACGATTTGGGCCATCTCTAATGCATACAGTGGGCTTGATTCATAAAGCGGTGAAAACTGTTAGCACGCTGGTGAAAGGCCCTTTATCACGCTTAAACTCAGTTTAGGTGTGATAAAAACAAACTCGCACGAAATTCCCGCGCGCAAAGTTTTGCATGCGCAAAGTTTAGTGCACATAAAGTTTTGCGCGCGTAAAGTTTTATGCACCCATTAAACCTTACGCAATTTTCTGCGTGCCCCGGACTTTGCGCGCGTAAAACTTTGCGCGCAAAACTTTGCGCGCGAGTTTAATTCTTGAAAACGGTGCCAACCTACTAGTGCAAAGGTTATCACGCCTAAGCTACTTTAGGCGTGCTAAGTAGGTTAGCACTGCTTTGTGAGTCAAGCCCAGTATGTTTCTCTTTTTATGTGCATGGAAATAGAGCAAATGATGCATAGGTGCTTATCCCACTTATGCTATTTGCCTAGTTCATGGTATGCATTTTACATATTACTTGTTTACATGTGCTGTCAGCCGAACATCAAATTTATTGTAATTTTGTGAATACACCCCATGGTTTGTAAGATCATAATATTGTATCTTAAACTAATAAGATAAAAAAATTAAAATTAAAAGTCATGGTCCAATTAAAAGGACCTTTTTGTAAGAAAGGTATCTACTTTACAAAAATTATTGATATTTCTTATTAGTTTTTGATTAAATATTAGTAATATTTGTGTAACGATTGGTGTAGCACACAGATGTCTGATTATTGTGTGATCTGCACAATCACCAATAATACAGACTCTATACCCGATTATGTGGTGATCTGCAGTATTACCATAATGCAAGTATAGACGGCTGAGAAACAGAGGTGCAAAGTGTTTGGTGCAACAGTAGATTAAATGGATAGATCTTACCAGAGAAGCTGGCGAGTACTATCTGAAACAACAGTGCTAGACCTCACCAGGGGAGCTGGTGGGTACTAGCTGCAATAACAGTGCTAGCCCTCACCAGGGGAGCTGGTGGGTACTAGCTGCAATAACAGTGCTAGCCTTCACCAGGGGAGCTGGTGGGTACTAGCTGCAACAACAGTAGTATAAATAATAGGTTTTTACCAGAGGAGCTGGTAAAGTACTAATAACAGGAGTGACAACAAAGTTTGGCTAAACCTTACCAGGGGGGCTGGTAAGGTAATATCAGCACAAGCGACTGAATAGTTTAACTAGACCTTGCCAGAGGAGCTGGTAAGGTAGTATCAGTCACAGGAGCTGTATAACTTAAACTAAACCTCACTAGAGGAGCTGGTGGGTATTTAATCAAAAGAGCACCTCACCAGTGGCTAGGGCCCACTGGTGAGTAGAGAGGTCAGACAGGCAAGGTTTGGCAACTGAGAGGCGAATACAGTACAGAAACGTGAGGCAGAAGAATAGTGAGTTATCAGGCAGAGGTTCAGCAACTAAGGTCAGATAGGCAGAAGTACAGAATCGATGAGCAATAGCAAGGTCAGAGTATAGCCAGAATCATACACAGGTAATCAGTAATACAATATACAATAGTCCTAGTCTTGTGTGAAATCCCTGGTTTCCTCCCAGATCAAAGCACACCGGACACTAGTCTCAGGTCTGAGCGTTAACATGAGTGTATTCGCAACAGCAGACAAGTTGCTAATGACCAGTGAAGGCTTAAGAAGCCGAGGAGAGCTCAAAGCCGCGCCCCTTACCTATCATCCAATCCGAGCGGCGTGAGTCACCTCTGACGTCAGCCGACTGGCAGGTCAGCTGACGCGCCTTCTTCCAGCATAAAGGTCCTGTCTCCGCGCGCGCCCGCGCGATACAGCGACCCTATGAGCACGAGACAGTACCGTTCCCGGCGTGCTAGACGCCGACGGAGCGGATGAGGCCTGAGAACAGGGAACAAAGGCGGCTGCGGGTATACCCTGCGTGTCCGCAGCCGTCATAGTTGCAGATGTTACAATTTGGCAATAATCAGTGTTAACATTAATGCTAGTATAAGAATACCTGTTCCAGAGTTGTCTGTGCAATGGAATAGCTTTTAATTTGAAGGTTGGTCTTCATAGTCTCCAAAACCTGAAATAATTCAGCCAAACTTCTATTTTGTTGAGGAACAGAGTATTCCAAAACATTTTGGTGAAATTTCTGTGGTAAAGATAAAATTTAAAAGTTTTAATAAAACAAACAAAATAAACAAAAAAAACCTCTAACAAATAATAAATAATTTTTGTAATGAATGGCAAATATAGTAAACCATCAGGTAACAATGCCTAATACTTCAGTTACGGTAACTGTTTATGAAAATTATTTACATTAAAGTACACCAGAGTTTAAAGAAAGCAAACCTATTTTTTTTAATTCTCTAAACATTCATTTTGCAAAAGAGGTGTCATCTTAACCACTTCCCGACCGCCGTATGTACAATTGGCGGCCGGGAAGTGCACCCCGCAAGGACCGCCGTATTGACAATTGGCGGCGGTCCTTGTAGGGGCATGGGCGGAGCGATCGCGTCATCAGTGACGCGATCCTCCACCTCCGCCTGGCGCCGCTCACCCGCCGCAACATCCCGCCGGCCATACGGAAGCGCCGGCGGGATGTTAACCCCGCGATCGCCGCATACAAAGTGTATAATACACTTTGTAATGTTTACAAAGTGTATTATACAGGCTGCCTCCTGCCCTGGTGGTCCCAGTGTCCGAGGGACCACCAGGGCAGGCTGCAGCCACCCTAGTCTGCACCAAGCACACTGATTTTTCCCCCCCCCTGCCCCAGATCGCCCACAGCACCCATCAGACCCCCCCCTGCCCACCCCCCAGACCCCTGTTTGCACCCAATCACCCCCCTAATCACCCATCAATCACTCCCTGTCACTATCTGTCAACGCTATTTTTTTTTTTATCCCCCACCCTGCTCCCTGCCCCCTCCTGATCACCCCCCACCCCTCAGATTCTCCCCAGACCCCCCCCCCCCCAGACCACCCCCCCTGTTTACTGTATGCATCTATCCCCCTGATCACCTGTCAATCACCTGTCAATCACCTGTCAATCACCTGTCAATCACCCATCAATCACCCGTCAATCACCCCCTGTCACTGCCACCCATCAGCCAGCCCCTAACCTGCCCCTTGCGGGCAATCTGATCACCCCCCCACACCAATAGATCGCCCGCAGATCCGACATCAGATCACCTCCCAAATCCATTGTTTACATCTATTCTCTCCTCTAAACACCCACTAATTACCCATCAATCACCCCCTATCACCACCTGTCACTTTTACCTATCAGATCAGACCCTAATCTGCCCCTTGCGGGCACCCAATCACCCGCCCACACGCTCAGATTGCCCTCTGACCCCCCCTTATCAATTCACCAGTGCATTAATTACATCTGTTCTTCCCTGTAATAACCCACTGATCACCTGTCAATCACCTGCCAATCACCTATCACCCATCAATCACCCCCTGTCACCCCCTGTCACTGCCACCCATCAATCAGCCCCTAACCTGCCCCTTGCGGGCAATCTGATCACCCACCCACACCATTAGATCGCCCGCAAACCCGCCGTCAGATTACCTCCCAAATGTATTGTTTACATCTGTTATCTTCTCTAAACACCCACTAATTACCCATCAATCACCCATCAATCACCCCCTATCACCACCTGTCACTGTTACCTATTAGATCAGACCCTAATCTGCCCCTTGCGGGCACCCAATCACCCGCCCACACGCTCAGATTGCCCTCAGACCCCCCCCTTATCAATTCGCCAGTGCATTAATTACATCTGTCCTTCCCTGTAATAACCCACTGATCACCTGTCAATCACCTGCCAATCACCTATCACCCATCAATCACCCCGTCACTGCCACCCAACAATCAGCCCCTAACCTGCCCCTTGCGGGCAATCTGATCACCCACCCACACCAATAGATCGCCCGCAGATCCGACATCAGATCACCACCCAAGCGCAGCGTTTACATCTATTCTCTCCTCTAAACACCCACTAATTACCCATCAATCACCCCCTATCACCACCTATCACCACCTGTCACTGTTACCCATCAGATCAGACCCTAATCTGCCCCTTGCGGGCACCCAATCGCCCGCCTACACGCTCAGATTGCCCTCAGACCCCCCCTTATCAATTCGCCAGTGCAATATTTACATCTGTTCTCCCCTGTAATAACCCACTGATTACCTGTCAATCACCTATCAATCACCCATCAATCACCCGCTGTCACTGCCACCCATCAATCACCCCCTGTCACTTCCACCCATCAATCACCCGCTGTCACTGCCACCCATCAATCAGCCCCTAACCTGCCCCTTGCGGGCAAACTGATCACCCACCCACACCAATAGATCGCCCGCAGATCCGACATCAGATCACCACCCAAGCGCAGTGTTTCCATCTATTCTCTACCCTAAACACCCACTAATTACCCATCAATCACCCCCTGTCACTGCTACCTATCAGATTAGACCCCTATCTGCCCCTAGGGCACTCAATCACCCGCCCACACCCTCAGAATGCCCTCAGACCCCAGCCCTGATCACCTCGCCAGTGCATTGCTTGCATCTATTCCCCCCTCTAATCACACCTTGAGACACCCATCAATCACCTCCTGTCACCCCCTAGCACACCTACCCATCAGATCAGGCCCCAATTTGCCCCGTGTGGGCTCCTGATCACTCGGCCAATCCCTCAGATCCCCCTCAGACCCCCTTCCGATCACCTCCCCAGTGCATTGATTGCATCTATTTTTCCCTCTAACCACCCCCTGAGACACCCATCAATCACCTCCTGTCACCCCCCCTAGCACTCCTATCCATCAGATCAGGCCCAATACAACCTGTCATCTAAAAGGCCACCCTGCTTATGACCGGTTCCACAAAATTCGCCCCCTCATAGACCACCTGTCATCAAAATTTGCAGATGCTTATACCCCTGAACAGTCATTTTGAGACATTTGGTTTCCAGACTACTCACGGTTTTGGGCCTGTAAAATGCCAGGGCGGTATAGGAACCCCACAAGTGACCCCATTTTAGAAAAAAAGACACCCCAAGGTATTCTGTTAGGTGTATGACGAGTTCATAAAAGATTTTATTTTTTGTCAAAAGTTAGCGGAAATTAATTTTTATTGGTTTTTTTTCACAAAGTGTCATTTTTCACTAACTTGTGACAAAAAATAAAATCTTCTATGAACTCGCCATACACCTAACGGAATACCTTGGGGTGTCTTCTTTCTAAAATGGGGTCACTTGTGGGGTTCCTATACTGCCCTGGCATTTTAGGGGCCCTAAACCGCGAGGAGTAGTCTAGAAAACAAATGCTTCAAAATGACCTGTGAATAGGACGTTGGGCCCCTTAGCGCACCTAGGCTGCAAAAAATTGTCACACATGTGGTACCGCTGTACTCAGGAAAAGTAGTATAATGTGTTTTGGGGTGTATTTTTACACATACCCATGCTGGATGGGAGAAATTTCTATGTAAATGGACAATTGTGTGTAAAAAAATCAAACAATTGTCATTTACAGACATATTTCTCCCACTTAGCATGGGTATGTGTAAAAATACACCCCAAAAAGCATTATACTACTTCTCCTGAGTACGGCGGTACCACATGTGTGACACTTTTTTACACCCTAAGTACGCTAAGGGGCCCAAAGTCCAATGAGTACCTTTAGGATTTCACAGGTCATTTTGCGACATTTGGTTTCAAGACTACTCCTCACGGTTTAGGGCCCCTAAAATGCCAGGGCAGTATAGGAACCCCACAAATGACCCCATTCTAGAAAGAAGACACCCAAAGGTATTCCGTACGGAGTATGGTGAGTTCATAGAAGATTTTATTTTTTGTCACAAGTTAGCGGAAAATGACACTTTGTGAAAAAAAACTATTAAAATCAATTTCCGCTAACTTGTGACAAAAAAAAAAAACTTCTATGAACTCACCATACTCCTAACGGAATACCTTGGGGTGTCTTCTTTCTAAAATGGGGTCATTAGTGGGATTCCTATACTGCCCTGGCATTTTAGGGGCCCTAAACCGTGAGGAGTAGTCTTGAAACAAAAATGACCTGTGAAATCCTAAAGGTACTCATTGGACTTTGGGCCCCTTAGTGCAGTTAGGGTGCAAAAAAGTGCCACACATGTGGTATCGCCGTACTCGGGAGAAGTAGTATAATGTGTTTTGGGGTGTATTTTTACACATACCCATGCTGGGTGGGAGAAATACCTCTGTAAATGACAATCTTTTGATTTTTTTACACACAATTGTCCATTTACAGAGGTATTTCTCCCACCCAGCATGGGTATGTGTAAAAATACACCCCAAAACACATTGTACTACTTCTCCCGAGTACGGCGATACCACATGTGTGGCACTTTTTTGCACCCTAACTGCGCTAAAGGGCCCAAAGTCCAATGAGTACCTTTAGAATTTCACAGGTCATTTTGAGAAATTTCGTTTCAAGACTACTCCTCACGGTTTAGGGCCCCTAAAATGCCAGGGCAGTATAGGAACCCCACAAATGACCCCATTTTAGAAAGAAGACACCCCAAGGTATTCCGTTAGGAGTATGGTGAGTTCATAGAAGATTTTATTTTTTGTCAAAAGTTAGCGGAAAATGACACTTTGTGAAAAAACACAATTAAAATCAATTTCCGCTAACTTTTGACAAAAAAATAAAATCTTCTATGAACTCACTATACTCCTAACGGAATACCTTGGGGTGTCTTCTTTCTAAAATGGGGTCATTTGTGGGGTTCCTATACTGCCCTGGCATTTTAGGGGCCCTAAACCGTGAGGAGTAGTCTTGAAACGAAATTTCTCAAAATGACCTGTGAAATTCTAAAGGTACTCATTGGACTTTGGGCCCTTTAGCGCAGTTAGGGTGCAAAAAAGTGCCACACATGTGGTATCGCCGTACTCAGGAGAAGTAGTATAATGTGTTTTGTGGTGTATTTTTACACATACCCATGCTGAGTGGGAGAAAGATCTCTGTGAATGGACAATTGTGTGTAAAAAAAATTAACAAATTAACAAAAGTCCAATGAGCACCTTCAGGCTTTACAGGGGTGCTTACAATTTAGCACCCCCCAAAATGTCAGGACAGTAAACACACCCCACAAATGACCCCATTTTGGAAAGTAGACACTTCAAGGTATTCAGAGAGGAGCATGGTGAGTCCGTGGCAGATTTCATTTTTTTTTGTCGCAAGTTAGAAGAAATGGAAACTTTTTTTTTTTTTTTTTTTTTTCACAAAGTGTCATTTTCCGCTTACTTGTGACAAAAAATAATATCTTCTATGAACTCACTATGCCTCTCAGTGAATACTTTGGGATGTCTTCTTTCCAAAATGGGGTCATTTGGGGGGTATTTATACTATCCTGGAATTCTAGCCCCTCATGAAACATGACAGAGGGTCAGAAAAGTCAGAGATGCTTGAAAATGGGAAAATTCACTTTTTGCACCATAGTTTGTAAACGCTATAACGTTTACCCAAACCAATAAATATACACTGAATGGGTTTTTTTTAATCAAAAACATGTTTGTCCACATTTTTCGCGCTGCATGTATACAGAAATTTTACTTTATTTGAAAACTGTCAGCACAGAAAGTTAAAAAAATCATTTTTTTGCCAAAATTCATGTCTTTTTTGCTGAATATAATAAAAAGTAAAAATCGCAGGAGCAATCAAATAGCACTAAAAGAAAGCTTTATTAGTGACAAGAAAAGGAGCCAAAATTCATTTAGGTGGTAGGTTGTATGAGCGAGCAATAAACCGTGAAAGCTGCAGTGGTCTGAATGGAAAAAAAGTGGCCGGTCCTTAAGGGGTAGAAAGCCCTAGGTCCTCAAGTGGTTAAGTCTACTACAGAACTTCCAAAACCAACCTGGACTGACCTCATGTCTTCTGAAATACCATATTTTAGTAAACACAGGTTGCTAGTTTACTGTGGTGCAATCAGTATTTCACAAAATTTGTGCTGAAAACTTGTTTAATATCTTCTACTGATACAAAGTGGCAGCCCAGGTCAATAGTCAATGGCCATAATTGACTAACATCCTACTGGTGATAATTTGGCAAGTGAAAACATCACAAAACATCAATCGGCATTGTAGATTTCAATTCACTAAAAATTCTCTACTTCAGCATTCAGCATTTCTGATTTTCACAGTGAGCATATTCCCTTATCACCCCAGTCCATAAGTTATCATCAGGGATGATCACAGATATGCAAATTATTCTGAGTTGATGCAAATGTATGCAAATTCTTATGCAAATATATGCAGCTTGAAAATGGACTAATCAATTTAAACCTGGGTTTAAATTGATTGGCCTGTTTTCAAACTGCATACATTTGCATATATAATTTCAATTTTCAAATTTGCATCTTATTGATCATCCCTAGCTATCACTTCTGTGGTTTTCCTTGCATGCGCTATGGAAGGTACACACATAGGCAGAATGCAAATCATCCCCTCTGGCACCTCCTCTGCCAGACAAGAGTGACTGTGTGTGCCGTGTGTATGTGTATATTTATGTGTGAGTACAGAGCATGTGTGTGTGATGTGTCTTGACCATGTCAGGTTCCAGGGTTTTTACTCCTTAAGGTTTCTGATAATTATGGCATCTGTTCAGAGATGGAAATGTGAACAGGATGTGAGTCTCACATCCAAGAACCTACAGTAAGCTCTAAACTGGATGTGAAACTCACATCCAAAAATCACAATTACCGAAAACCACAAGTGGTTAAGAACGGCTGACGCCAGGTGGTAAATTCTTACATACTGAAGAGTTGCCATCTCTTGCAATACTCTCTGTGAACTGACGTTTTATAAAATGTTATCCTTAAGTTAAGGATCCAATCCTTTACTAAATTTAAGGATGTGATCCTTTCATCAAGCTGAGAATCCAATGCTTAACATAAAGATTGTGTGGAATAAATTGTTTAGTGAATACATATTGATTTATCACAAAAGGTGATAGCAGGAAAACTGACTCAAAATCTTTAATGAAGATGGCAGATAATGTGCCCATCTGTAAGATATTATTGGTTACCTGATCTACCAACTTTTCTGTAGATTATGGTTTGCATAACAGTATATTTTTCCTTAAACAGTTATATTTTTTCTTAAACTTTACTACAGTTACAGACTACCCAGCAGGCTCACGGTGACAAAATCTACAGCGTACACCCAGGCAACAACCTTAAAAGTTTCAGCACAATCCAGCAGAGATGACAGCTACACACCTGTAAGCAGTTCCCTCTTGGAGATCTCAAACACAGACTTCAGCTCCCAGGGAAGCCCCATAATGGCTGTTCTCTATAATGTCAGATCAGTAAACAGCAAGACAGCAATCATACATGACCTAATAGAGTCTTCTGATTTGGCCTGCTTAACTGAAACCTGGCTTTCTGAACCTGTGGGCCCCACCCTGGAGGTTGCCGTGTCATCCAACTATTCTGTGATATACTGCAACAGGAAAGAAATCAGGGGTGGAAGGGTTACACTTTGCTTTAGTTTGAAAATCAGACCACTAACTGTAGGACCCACCAACTCGTTTGAATGCTTAAAGAGAATCTGTATTGTTAAAATCACACAAAAGTAAACATACATCTCCTATTACCCTCTGACACAATTTCGCTGATCCTCGCCGCATTAAAAGTGGTTAAAAACTGTTTTAAAAAGTTTGTTTATAAACAAACAAAATGGCCACCAAAACAGGAAGTAGGTTGATGTACAGTGTGTCCACACATAGAAAATACATCCATACAAAAGCAGGCTGTATACAGCCTTCTTTTTGAATCTCAAGAGATCATTTGTGTGTTTCTTTCCCCCTGTTCTCATGCACTGAAGTTTCAGGCTGCTTGTTTCTTCCTGCAAACAGCTTTGCCCTTGTCTGTAATTCTTCAGTATGTGAAAGCCCAGCCAGCTCAGAGAACAATTTATCCAGCTTGTAAAAGGCAGTGTGCATAGAGGGGCCTGGAAGCATAGCAGAACCACAACACTGAAGAACTTGGCAGCCTTCCAGACACAGGCCGACAAGTCTGACAGGGGAAAGATACATTGATTTATTACAGAGACAGTGATAGTATAAAGTGCTGCAGTAAGCCTGAACACATTAGAATAGCTTTTTGAACTTGTAGGATGATAAAAAACAGGATGCAATTTCTGTTACGGAGTCTCTTTAAAGAGAAACTCCAACCAAGAATTGAACTTTATCCCAATCAGTAGCTGATACCCCCTTTTACATGAGAAATATATTGCTTTTCACAAACAGACCATCACAGGGCGCTGTATGACTGATTTTGTGCTGAAACCCCTCCCACAAGAAGTTCGAGGACCGCGGTACTTTTGGCAGTTTGTTACAATGTAACAAGGTTCACAGACAGGAATTAGCTGTTTACAGCTGTCTCTAACAGCCAAAACAGCTAGCAGCAGCTACATAACCTGCCCACAGTAAAAATGTCAGCATGTAATAAATGCCAGAATGTAAATCGAGGAGAGGAAAGATTTTACAATGAACAAACACTGACTAAATCATTTATACATAATTATTGTAAAAATGAAACACTTTTTTATTACATTATTTTCACTGGAGTTCCTCTTTAACCTCCTTGGCGGTAACCCCGTGTGTGACACGGGGTAAGCCACCGGAGGGTGCCGCTCAGGCCCTGATGGGCCGATTTACATAATTTTTTTTTCAAACACGCAGCTAGCACTTTGCTAGCTGCATGTTTGGTCTGATTGCCGCCGCCCGCTGCCGATGCGCCGCTACCCGCCGCAGATATAGGCCCCCCCGCATACCCCTTGCGCAGCCTGGCCATTCGCCGCCAGGCTACGCTATGGGGTGGATCGGGACTCCCTGTGACGTCACGACGTCCATGACGTCACGACGTTCGTCGCCATGGCGACGGGGGAAGCCCTCAAGGAAATCCCGTTCAGAACAGGATTTCCTTATGGGCAAGCGGCGCAGGAGGCGATCGGAGGGGACGGGCGGATGCCGCGGAGAGGGGGGAAGCATGTAGCTAGCGCTAGGCTAGCTACATGCTAAAAAAAAAAAGTGAAAAAAACCCTCCCGCGGCTGCGCAGCCGCGGAAATTATACCGCCAGGGGGGTTAAGGGCGCAACATTCAGAAAAACATAAATATATTGCTGATCTACTGAGTGCTCGGCCTTCCTTAAGGTACTTGTAGATCTCATATGCAACCTAACACTGGAACACCTCAGATGGATTGTTCTTGGAGATTTCAATACATGGGTGGGCACCCCCACTTCACAGTTAGGAAGTGAGCTACCTTGTGCCATAAATTAACTGGGCTTCTCCCAAGCAATCAGCTATGCCACTCACATGAAAGGTCAAACTCTGGACCTTATATTCCATATTGGTCTGTCAATAGCGAGTGTGGAAATTAATCCTGTTGCTTGGTCAGACCATCACACCATCCACTTCTCCCTCTCAATATCAGCTGCCAAACACCTGTTCAAAAATCAAATAAAATATTGCCACTTAAAAGGGCTAACACCACAACATATCCGAGATAACCTCAGCTTTGATGAATTGACAAACTCCAGCTTGGACCCTGATACGCTGGTGTGTGTACAAGTGTGTGTCCTCCACCTTTGAGACCATTGCTTCTCTGCGCACCAAACATCTTACGCCACACCATCATGCACAGTGGTTTCTATAAAAGAGCTGAAGAAACAAGGTCACAAATTTGAAAGACTGTGGTGAAAAATCTTAGTGCCCAGAAGATAAAGATAAACATGCCTTAATCTTCCGCTTGAAGAACTACCAAAAGATACTCAAAGGACCTCTGTGAGAAATTTGCCTTCTTGAGTGGCAAAACCCCAAAAGTGTCTACGGGGACTTTTTTATTCACCTCTGTGCCACTTTAGTATGCGGTGCCCCAAGGCTCAATCCTTTCTCTATTGCTATTCACAATGTATATAATACCGCTTGGAACGCTAATCCAAAAACATGGCCTGACATACCACTGCTATGCTGATGATGCCCAGTTATGTCTTTCCTTCAAGCCTGGTGTGACAGAACCAACTCCAACTATAAACGCCTGCTTAGCCAAACTACAGCAATGGATGAGCGACAACTGGCTGAGACTAAATGCAGATAAAACTGAAGTCCTTCTGATCGGATGGCAGCGCATGACAACAAAACAACTTAAAGGACTACTGTACGGGGTCGGGGGAAAATTAGTTGAACTTACCTGGGGCTTCTAATGGTCCCCCGCAGATCCACTCTGGGCCCCTCCGCACTTCTGGAATTTCCAACTTTAAAGTCGGAAAACCACTGTGCCTGCACAGCTGTGTCCTCGCCACCACTGACGTCACCAGGAGCATACTGCACAGGCACAGACCATACAGGGCCTGCGCAATACACTCCTGGTGACATCAGCAGGAGGGAGGGAGCGGCTGCGCAGGCGCAGTGGTTTTCTGACTTTAGAGTCGCAAATTCCGGAAGTGAGCCAGAGGCACAGGACGTCTGTGGGGGACCATTAGAAGTCCCAGGTAAGTTCAACTAATTTCCCCCCTACCCCTACAGTAATCCTTCACTTGCAGTCTTTATTGCTGGGAATATGGAGGCACAGATCTACACAACTCTGAGCATGTGCATGGCCTGGGAGTTCTAATTTATGGGGATTTAAACTTTAGTACTCTCTGCTGTGGTGAAATCATTCTATTTTCACCTGAAGAACATTGCAAAAGTCAAGCACCTCATCCTATCAGAAGATCTGCCAATGTTAGTTCATGCTTTCATTACATCCCGACTGGACTATTGCAATGCTCTCTTCAATGGCCTTCCAAACAAGGACTTGTACCATCTACAGCTGATACACAATACTGGTAACAAGAGAAACAAAATAGAGAACCGGGCACCAGCCAGCAGGAATTGCTGCACACAACACCTTTAATACATCCCCAAGGTTCCTGACAGATTAACCATGTGTTTTGCCAATTTTGTGTGCTATTGTTGCCTCTGAAGAAGCAGTACTATCTGTGAAACGGCTGTCAGGCTTTTGCAATGATCTGTCAGGAACCTTGGGGATGTATTAAAGGTGTTGTGTGCAGCAATTCCTGCTGGCTGGTGCCCGGTTCTCTATTTTGTTTCTCTTGTTACCACATTATATGCTGAGTGATCCGGAGGCACAGCTTCTAACTCCTGCTACCCCCTTGGGTCTGCCCACCAGGGTATCTAGTGCCACTCTACGTGTCTACTCTCTACTGTGTCATTTCTGATACACAATACTGCTGACAGACTGTTAACTAACCAACCTTGTCACTGCCACATAAAACCGGTCCTGCACTCCATTTACTCTCTACCTATAAAATGGAGGTTTCCTTTCAAGATCAGCCTACTTACAATTAAAACACTACATAATCTGGGCCCTGGATACATGAAAGAAAGGTTGCCGCTCCTACATTATTGGAGTCCTTACCTCAGCAGATCAGGACAGCTCCATCTCTGGATGTGTTTAAATCCAGCCTGAAAACCCACCTGCTCAGTCAGGCATTTTCAGAAATATAATTGTATTGTGTTGATTCTTCATCCTACTACCAGTTACTCAACCTGAGACAGCCTAAGAACTTTGAGTTCTATGGGTGAAAAGTGCAATAGAAATGTTATTGTTATTGTTGGTGAACCAGAATTCATTGTAGTGTGTAAGGGGCTACAAAGGACCAATAAGCCCACCTACTGAAATGCTATGGAAAACAAAAGTTTGCCTTCTTAAAACAGAAGGTATTTGTAATTATTCAGATTGAAATGAACATATGTCACAATGCATCACTGCTGAATATGCAAATCACCCTTTGTTATTCATGAAAGTTAGCCACACCTCCAGAACCACTGCTGAAATGCAATAATGTGTCAGCTTGTTAATTGTACAGAGCCACAATAATCCAACATGCATACAGACTGTTTTGGATTAGTTGATCCTCTTCAGTGCATGGCAGGGATTAATGTGGCTCTGTGGGGTAGGACGCTGTGGTTACAGTAACAACCACTTTGCGGCACTACAGAAAACGGAAGGATGGAGGAACTGGAGGACTTGGCAAGAGAAGGAGCCAGAGAAGCATAGGCGGCTACAGTGTCCCTCTGGTTGCAGGAAGAAGAGCCTGTGTAATTCAAGACCAACGGAGAGGGAGAAGAGAAGCGTGGAAGCAGCAGTGGCAGGAAGCATGGAGGGCCCGGAGAAGCTGAGGTGAACACAGGAGGAGGAGAAGAGGTGCCAGCTTACTTGCTCCCTGTACACTCTGCATCTATATACTGTATCTTCGGATTATATGACACACCCACTTTTTGCTCCAAGTTTTGGGGAGCAAAAAGTGTGTCTTATAGTCCGAAAAATACGGTAATTGCTTATGGGCCATACTACGTATTTTGCACAATGCCCGGTAAAATTTATGTGTGCAGTCTGCACATGTAAATTTTACTGGTATTTAGCGAATAAACTATAAGAAAAAAAAGGATGCAAAAGAAAAGAAAAATGTAAATGCAACGTATTATTATTATTATTATTTATTTATAAAGCACCAAAATATTCTGTGGCACTGTACAAAGTAAGAAACATGGTGTACAAAAATAATACAGGCAATGGCATACATCAATATACAAAATGCAGAGTAGGTACAGAACACAGAACTGGTACAAAATAAAGAATTGGTAATTGCAGTGACAAAATGATTATCAATGAATGTGTAACAAATTCCAAAACACAAGCGGTGGAGTGGAGAGAGAGCCCTGCCTTTGTGAGCTTAGAAGCTAAAGGAGTCAGGGAGGAACAAGAGGTGGTGTAGTATAAAATATTCATTTTTAGAGGCAGTGTGCTTTAGAATTATCTTGTAGCTTGGCCAGAGATGAAAGGGCAACTGGCATAAGGTAGAGTAAATGCTTGAAGGAAAAAGTGAGTTTTGAGGGCATGTTTAAAGATATCGAGGGTTGGAGAATGACGGATGTGTTGTGGCAGGGGATTCCAGAGGAAGGGTGAAGCACGTGTGAAATTTTGTATACGTGAACGCCCGGAGATAATTCTAGAGGAGGACAAAAAAAAGGTCATGTGCTGATCTAAGATTGCAGCTGGGTTGGTATCTGGAAACTTGTGAGGAGAGATTTTTGAGAGCTTTGTAAGTTAGAGTTAAAGGACCACTATCACAAAAAATTGTAAAATTTAAAATAAATGTAAACACATACAAATAAAAAGTGTGTTTCTTTCAGAGTAAAAAGAGCTATAAGTTACTTTTCTCCTATGTTGCTTTCACTTACATTAGTTAGTATAAATCTGACAGAACTGACAGGTTTTTGACTAGTCCATATCTTCATGGTGGATTCTCAGTATTTCAATTATTCTTTACAAAAACACTTTCTGGAAAGGATCTATACAAAGATGCCAGCTACTCCCACTACCTGTTTGCACACTATTCTACCAGTTGGACTGAGCAGATGCCATTCACAAAGTCCTTTTGAAAATAATTGTGGGTTCTCTGTGTTTTCTTTTTTTTTCAAAAGGACTTTGTAAACAGGAACTGCTTAGTCCAACTGCCAGAATAGTGTGCAAACAAGTAGCGGGAGTGGCTGGCATCTTTGTATAGATCCTTTCCAGAAGGTGTTTTTGTAAAGAATTATTTAAATGCTGAGAATCCCCCATTAAGAGATGGACTAGTCAAAAACCTGTCAGTTCTGTCAGATTTATACTACCTACCAGGGCCGGGCCGACACAGAGGTTCACAAGGCTTCAGCCTCTGAGAGGCATTTCAAACCACAGGCAGTCCAGGAGAAAAAATTGTTTCCCACTTTCCTGAGAGGTGTACAACTAAGGGTGCGGAGAGAAAACGCTCTGCACAATTGTTCTTATCAGAAGCAGAGCAGAGGCAGTCTTTAGGAGTCATGCAAAGTTTTGTAGACAGATTTGTCGACAGTCCCTCCCTATTCAGTGTGCAGCATGGTGTTCAGCGCCCTTCCCACCCTTTCCCCTGTCTCTACCCCCTCTTCAAGTGTATTGAAGTGATGTTGGAGGAGTCTGCAGAGAGCCAGTTCCACTCCATCAGAGGTGGACTGAGTGAGTGTTCTGCAAACCATGGGCTTGATTCACTAAACCGCGAAAACTCATATATCACACCTTATCAAAGATATCACACCTTATCAAACTCAACACACCTTATCAGAGTAGCATAGTGAGCGCCATTAACTTGTGCCTGCTAATTGGCAATGGCATTCGTCCTGCCCTGAACCCCTGTGGGTTCGTAGCGCTCACTATGCTACTCTGATAAGGCATGCTAACTTTGATAAGGTGTGATATCTTTGATAAGGTGTGATATTTGAGTTGTCCCGGTTTAGTGAATCAAGCCCCATGTGTGTCTGTATACATGGGGAAAAATGCATGTTTTATCACAGAAGCTAATGTAATTGATAGAGAAAATGCCTGCAGGGCTTCACCACTGTCTGTTTTCATCTGCATGTGGAAAACATATTCAGGTTGCACTAGCCAACTGAGTAACATTGGTTCTCAGTTTTCCTGTGCAGACAAGGGTGCTCCCATCCTTACCACAGGACAGCACAGTGAGGTCAGGAGGCCCCAAGAGTAGCAGCTGTGTGCCCCTTTGAGTCTCTGTTGTCTGTGTGAACAGGTCTGTGCTCTTATGAGGGCTCTGTCATAAGGGCTTACCACACTCTGTGGGCTGCCACAGTCATAGTCTAATGTCCTACCAAAATATTATTATGTATTTATATAGCACAGACATCTTCTGCAGCACTTTATAGAGCACATAGTCATGTCAATGACTGTCCTCAGAGGAGCTCACAATCTAATCCTACCTTAATTACAGTGCAATGTCCTACCATATTATCATTATGTATTTATATAGTACTGACAGCTTCCATAGCACTTTACAAAGTACATAGTCATGTTACTGACTGTCCTCTGATGATGCGCTCACAATCTAATCCTACCACAGTCATAATCGAATGTCCTACCATATTATTATTATTGTTGTTGTTATTATTATTATGTATTTATATAGCACTGACATATTCTGTAGCATTTTACAGAGTAAATAGCTATGTTATTGACTGTCCCCAGAGTAGCTCACAGTATAATCCCTACCATAGTTATAGTCTAATACAGTGGTGTCCAACTGGTGGCCCGTGTGCCGCATCCAGCCCTCCAGGCCTCTTGCTGCAGCCCACCAGCCGCTGGCTCTCTCTGAGGGAAGCTGCGCAGACTCAGAGCGGCAGCGGAACGGAACGATCTTAGCCCATGCTGGGCTGGCTGTAGTGCGGAGCTGAGATGATGCCGAGTGATACGCACTCCAACCGCATCATCTGGAACTCATTACAGGCCGGCTCAGCGTGAGGCGGGAGATTTAGCTACCGGAACTGCTGCGAACGTGAGGAGATCAGCGCTAGAGGAGTGCTCTGCCAGGTGAGTTGATTATATTGATATTTAGAGGTTTCTGGCCACATAAAGGTATATTGGAGGGTGGGGGAGCCCAGAGAGAGTGGAGGAACACTGCCAAATGTTATTTTTTGAGGGGAAACGCTGCCAATCTAAATGCATTTTGTGTAAATATGCTGCCAATTCTGATTGAATTCTGTGGGAATCTGCCTCCAATCTGATTGAATTCTGTGGGAAGTGCTGCCAATCTGATAGCATTTTGTGGGGAATCTGCCACCAATCTGATTACATTTTGTGGGAAATCTGCTGCCAATCTGATTGCATTTTGTGGTGAAATCTGCTGCCAATCTGATTGCATTTTGTGGGGAAATCTGCTGCCAATCTGATTACATTTTGTGGGGAATCTGCTGCCAATCTGATTGCATTTTGTGGTGAAATCTGCTGCCTATCTGATTGCATTTTGTGGGAAATCTGCTGCCAATCTGGTTGCATTTCATGGGAAATCTGCTACCAATCTGGTTGCATTTTGTGGGGAAATCTGCTGCCAATCTGATTGCATTTTGTGGTGAAATCTGCTGCCTATCTGATTGCATTTTGTGGGAAATCTGCTGCCAATCTGGTTGCATTTCATGGGAAATCTGCTACCAATCTGGTTGCATTTTGTGGGGAAATCTGCTGCCAATCTGATTGCATTTTGTGGGGAAATCTGCTGCTAGATTTTTTTTCCTTGGGGGGGGGGAGGGGGGGCAGGATCGGCCAGCCCTCCACTATGTGGTCTGGAAAAAGTGCAGCCGAGTTCAATACAGATTGGAGTGGTGCCAGTTTATTAGTTGGTAATCCACAAGGTACTATGTTACAAAAAATCTAGATGAGATATTATAAGAGCATTTTAGTTGAGTCCTTAGTGAGAAAAGTTTGTTTACAAGATATGTTTTTGAGTTGGAGATGACCGGATCTGGTTAGGAAATGAATGTGAGGAATAAAACAGAGAGAGGTGTCAAATATTACCCCAAGCAATGTGCTTTAAGATCTGAAGTTATAGGGCTGTTATTAACATTTACTGTTATATCAGGTAAAGAAGTGGACAGAGACAGTGGAAAAATTATTAGTTCTGTTTTACTTATTATATTCAATTTTAAGAAGCAAGAGGTCATGATGAAAGAGGATATAGCAGACAAGTAGTGAGGAAAACATGTGAGGAGGGAATTAAGGTCTGGGGCCGAGAGGTAAACTTGTGCATCGTTCACATATAAGTGGTAATGAAAACCAAATGAGTTGATTAAGTTGCCAAGACCATTCATGTAGATGGAAAAGAGGAAGTGGCAAGGACAGAGCCCTGAGGTGCACCCACAGATGAAGATCGAGAATGTATATGGCATTCAAGTAATCTGGATGCAAATGGGAAAAGTGACATAGGGTGGTAGTTGGTGAATTCAGTGGAATCTAGAGATGGTTTTTAAAGAAGTGGTGTCACCAGGGCCGGATCTACCATAGGAAAAAATGGGCAATTGCCCCAGGGCCCCAGAGCCTGTAGGGGCCCCCAAGGTTTCCCTCCCCCATCTTAACTGTTGCTCTCCAGGGACTCTGCAGAGTCTGTTAAGTTGGGAGGTGATTGGGGGAGGGTCAGCAGCCAGTCTAGGGGCCCAAGAGGGAAATTTGGCTGCAACAAAAGGGCCTCTAATGAGGCTTTTTGGATGGGTGTATCTGTTGGGGGGCCCCCAGGCTAGTTTTGCTCTAGGGCCCAATTGTTACTTGAACCGGCCCTGGGTGTCTCAATAGCCTTTTTTCGTGTTTCTGGTGGCTATAACACAGTCCTTATTCCTAAAGTAGACAAATCTAAAAAGAAAGTGAACCAAACACCCCGGTTTTTAAGTGATGCTAAGGATTTACAAAAGTAGCTAAAAGTAGCTAAAAGCATGGGCATTGGATAAATAATTCATGTAAACACGTCAATCCTGTAGATGAACTTAATTTATTTTGCTCCGTAGTCCTTGACACACAGCTAAAACTGGGCATTTAGTTATACAGTATCAAATTATTTTTTACAGAGGCTGTTTATGTATATGTACTATGATCATTATGTTTGTTACATACTTCAGGACTAGGGTTTTTTCCCAGAATGTTAAGTTTAAATGACTGCTTAGCCAGAGACCAATTAATGAGAAATAAATTACAGAGATCACTTATTTCATAAATCAAAATGACATAGTTAAGATTTTATTTTATGCATTATTTTGTCCCTCTTAGGGCTATTATTAAACAGATAAATGTTTAAAAGTAGCTCTTTAGAACTGAGAAACCTCTCATATGATTTTTATTTTGGAGTGTAAAATATGTAATAAAACTTTCCAAAAAACAGGTTCTTAAACTAAATATACACAATTATTACAGAATAAAAATGGCCTTAATGAGCCATGGAATCTACATGCAGTTCAGCACTTTATAAAAAAACGGAATCGTTTCTGCTGCATAGCAATAAGCTGGACTTCCCTCTGATGACAAATTTATTGGGCAAACATTAAAATAGTGTTATATGTAATACAATGAAAAATGTACCTCTAATTCATACGCCTATTGCAGTTAACTTAGAATTTAGAAAGTACTGCTGGAAATTGTATGATGAGTCAAAGACATTTCTTACAGAATTGCAATTAATTAATCCTGCATGATGTATCCAATCACAGAGGAAGAGGATCTATGGGTCATTCAAAAGTCTGTTCTGTCTCTAGGAACAGATGCATTCACACATTTTAGGTTTCAATTAGCTCCATATTCACTCTGTATTCTAGAAGACTATTTATGGCCTTTCAGGAGCTATTCTCCTGAATACCTTATCTATTTGAAGCTCATAATAAAGGAAGTGTGAAAAACAGAGCCCAAAGAGGCACTTCTGATGAATAAACAGTCTAATGGAATGCTTTTTACTGGCAAAAACATCACTATAGCAACAAAAAGGGACATATTTAGAATTTTTTTACAAAGAACATGGCACAAAGGGCCAAAGGTTACGTGCGTTGCTATGTATGCAACGCACGTAACAAAGGAAGGCACACTCCTTTCATATTAACCTCCTTGCCGGTTATCCCGAGCTGAGCTCGGGGTAACTCGCGCAGGAGGATTGCTCTTGCGATTTGTGATTTTCTTGCGATTTTCACAATTTTTTTTGTTCCTACACGCAGCGAACACTTTGCTAGCTGCGTGTAGTACGCGATCGCCGCCGCTACCCGCCGATTCGCCACTACCTGCCGCGCAGAGCTGCCCCCCCAGACCCCTGCGCAGCCTGGCCAATCAGTGCCAGGCAGCTCTGAGGGGTGGAACGGGATTCCCCCTGACGTCCCGACGTCCATGACGTCGGTGACATCATCGCGATCGTCGCCATGGCGACGGGGGAAGCCAAGCAGGAAATCTCGTTCTGAACGGGATTTTTTTCTAAAGTGCTGCGCCGCCCCCTTGCCGACATAATTGAAACGGCAAGGGGGTTAACAGATGAGGAGAAGGAAACAATTGGCACTGCAGATTGCTTTTATTTCCAAATAGTGAGGCACAGTAAACAATGCACACAATAGGTGATCAAATGGAACATACCAGTGCTGCGGAGTGTTTTGATAGTGGTGGATGCTGGGCACTAATCGCCTAAGGGAAGTGGGAAGCGTGTGTATCAGAGGCGTAGCAATAAGGGGTGCAGAGGTTGGCCCTTGAGCCAGAGGGGCCCACCCTCAACCACGGTATTAGCTCTTTATTGATCCTGTGCTGATAATAATCTATTTTATAGATGCTTTGAATGGTAGTAATCATTAACAAACTGTTCCCCGTCCCCTGCTTGCACCTCTAACACTGTGGTTGTCCTCGGCAGGTTTTGGTGTGCCATATCAATTGTTATGTACAGAGTGCTTGGGGGGCCCAATGTAAAACTTGCACTGGGGCCCACAACTTCTAGGTTATGCCACTGGTGTGAATCCTGCCTGTTCCCCCCAGCAATGCATCAGCTATCCCATGCTATAGTGTCAACTACTCTTCTTCTGCAATTGTAGCAAGTGCTGCTATTTAAGGCAGGCAAAGCGGGGGCTCCTTCACACTAAGCTGCGCTGCTCGGCAGGGCAGCTTGATAAATCAGGCCCAAAGATCCCAACAGTAAATTGTAGTGAGGAACATTTTGGGACTCCCCCACATGGTTTTGTGATCAGTGTAGTGTGGCCTGTCCTGCTCCCCCACTGCGCTGCCCTGATGAGTAACTTCTCACTTGCATGCATTTGCATGGACTCACCCCTTCAGATTTAGACATGCAGACTATACCGGCAATAATAGAATATATAATCTAGATTATACCCTATACCTTATAATTATACCGTACATCTAGATTACATTGGCAAGAGACTAGTATTATATACTCAGATTGCTATGCTATGTGCCATGCTTTGACTTGTCTGCACATAAGCTAATACTGTCTCTGTTGGCTTGAACTTGCTTCTGTTAGACTATCTTCTGCTGCCGCTATGACGCTCCATTAAATTTGATGTGGTCTATGATTATGTTATCAACGTGTGGAAGAGAAGACAGTCCATTGTGTGTGACTTGTACATCTTAGAGCTACCTGCTCGGATTGTTTGCACAGAATATTGATATTACCCCAAGGAGATTTCAGTCTGTCAATTCAATGACATAACTTACGTGAGCTCATGTGGACATTGGTGCAGTCGCATGGCCAACTACTACTAACCTTCCCTTCCTCTGATACAAGGACCAAACTCCCAAATCAGGTGTTTTTGTGGCCACGCCCATTATGGGTGTGAAGGTAATGATGGCCACACTTGTTTTATGACCCTTGTAAGATGTGCCCCCAGTCTGTGAAGGTCACCAAGGGGAGGCAAGTGAAGGAGTGTGTACATTTGGGGGGGCCCTAACAAAGTTTTGCTGGGGGGAGGGGCAGCAGGAATTGTACTTATGCCACTGCCCCTGACCATCATGGGAAGCCCTTGGGCTAGGAGTGCCCATTTCTATTTATTTCAGCACATCTCTTCAGTAATTCCCTGTAACTGCAGAGCAGCACAAGAGGGCATTGTATGTTACCTGCTCTAGCAGCAGTCAGGTCCACACTTCTCCTTTAGATGTATTTCACAATGAACATTTTCCATATTACTATTGATTTTTTTTAAATAACTTGCATTGCCCCAGTACTGTTGCAAAGTATGAAGAGGAAACACACTGTTAAACTGTGAGCTATATTCTGCCTGACATCACAGGATCAGCACAAATTTGGAAATTTATTTAGCAAAAACCCAAATGCTCAAAACCAAGGTTACCAATGTCACGTATAGGCTGTGAGAGAAGGGTATCCAAGGTGTTTTAAGGACTGCAGTAGGAATATTGTCCTTTGTGGTTTTTTTTTTTTCTTTTTTCTTTTTAGTCTTTGCACCATAGTGTAAGGAAACGCGGAAAGGCCGCCGTCTCTCGAGGTGAGGCGGCTGTTTCCGCGTCCAGCATGGCGTCACAACGCGGAAAAAACGCTGCATGCCGCATAGGCAGTGCGGCGGAATCCGCATTGGTAACGGCGGAGTCCGCATTGGTAACGGCGGAATCCGCATCAGAGGCGGCCCCCGCTCTAGATACATTGCATGACAGTACTGGTGTGACTGGGACTGATAGTCCACCAAGATTCAGACTTACACGCGCGCGAGCACAGAGGCAGAGTTTAAAAAGCAGTTAGAAGGGAGTCGGCTGACCAGCTGGGTCAGCTGACAAATTCCACTGCTCTCATTGGACCAGCAATTAGGGAGGTCCTGGAAAGGTCCTAGAGTATATATACTGCTGGTTGTTCACTTGCTCTTTGTCTGGCGTGCGATCACATATGTGGGAGCACCCAGATCCGTAGTCAGATCCGCAAGTGTGGCGGGACCAGCTGGAGCTGTAATCCTACACTTAGCTAGATTCTGTTGATAGCTAAAGTACTAGTTTGATTGTGATTATCTGTTATGACTTTTACCTGCTTTGACTACTCTTCTGAACTCTGATCTTGTACCTCGATATTTCTGATACTCTGTTGCCGACCCCCGGCTCGTTTCTAGACTCCGCCTTAGCCTCCTGATTCTGTACCTCGATATTTCTGATACCCTGTTGCCGAACCCTGCCTGTACTTAGACTCCGCCTTAGTCTCCTGATCTTGTACTTTATCTGTCCGTGTGTTTACGACCTGGCTTGTTCGACCTCGAAAACCGACCTTACCGTTAGAGGCGGTTCCTCACTCTGTTAGCGACCCTTCCTCCTGAGGGTCACTTTCAGACATCCTTCCCACTGTCAGTCTGACTCCTCCCGCCTTGGAGAGCTCAGGTCTGCGGAGGGAATCTGTGCAGTACTCCTTGCTGCACTGAGGCCTAGTCCTCAAAGTGTTACTGTTACACCAAACACTACACTCTACTCAGGTGAACAGAGGTTAGTTAGTATTTCGGATTATCGGTGAGACTGCAGATCACTTATAATCTGGTATATATCTGTATTTCCGGTGATACTGCAGATCACCGGTAATCAGACACTCTCTGTGCCCACCGATTGTTACAGAACGCCAGACCAAAAGACAGATGGAACGCGCTGATCCTCTGACTGCGCTTGCCACTTCGGTGGACAGTATCCATCAAGCACTGGGCCAGCACAAAGCCTTAATCGATGCTCTATCAGGCTCAGTGCGTACCCTCCAGACGTCAGTTGATTCAGTGCGATCCCCTCCTAGTGACGACATTCGCATGCCTGTACCTGACAAATTTTCCGGCCACAAGTCTGACTTCCGGAATTTTAGGAGTAGAGTGTTATCGTACTTCGAGTTGAGACCCCGATCCTCGGGGACTGAGACCCAACGGGTCACCTTTATCAAAACTTTGCTGACTGGTGACTCCCAGTCATGGGCATATAACCTGCCTCCTACCGATACTGCTCTGACCTCGGTAGAGGAATTCTTTAGGGCCATGGCCGTAATTTATGACGACCCTGACCTTGCTGCGTCCTCGGAGCGGAAGCTCAAACTTTTGCGGCAAGGCAGAGGTTCAGTCGAGGATTATGCGGCAGAGTTCCGTAGGTGGTCAGTCACCGCTAGATTTGACAACTTTGCCCTGATGGATTACTTCTTGTCTGGGTTGTCGGAGGAGGTCTCCGATCTAATGTTAACCATACCCGAGCCCAAGACAGTTGATGAGGCCATATCATCGGCCATTCGAGTTGATCGCAGGCTACGCCATCAGAGGCAGGCTAGGGGCAGTCACCGTGTCAGAGTGACTTCGTACGCAGCAACATCCGCTGCATCCTCAGTAACAGCATCTCCGCCTGTCTCGCCCTCTCCGGCCTTGCCTCCACCTGAGCCAATGCAAATTGGTCGATCAAGACTGACCCAGGTGGAGCGAAGGCGGAGGATGACGGAACGACTGTGCCTATACTGTGCAGAGGCAGGGCATAGGGTGCGTAACTGTCCTAACAAGTCGGGAAACGACTTTGCCTAGGAGTAGTGGGGGGTGACACCCTAGGTACACAATTTTCGCCCCTCAAAGAGAAGAAATTGCTTCTCCCCTGTACCATTACATGGGAGAATAAGTCAGTAGCCACTGAAGCATTTATTGATTCTGGCTCAGCGGCTAACTTTATGAATCTTGAATTTGCTCAGGAGTTGGGTATTCCCCTCACTCCAGTAAGTCCCCCCATTCTGGTCACAGCGGTGGACGATTCTCCTTTGCAACGAGAGCGCCCACTGTCACAGACCCCAGAGGTGAAAGTCGCCATAGGGGTATTACATGGGGAACAGTTAAGGTTTTTTGTGTTACAGATGTCCACCTCCACTATTATCCTAGGTATGCCGTGGTTGCAAACTCATTCACCTCAAATAGACTGGGCCACGGGTCAGCTAACTTCCTGGTCACCTCATTGTTCTCGATGGTATTTGGGAAAGGTAACATTGGGGCAAACTAGAATACAGGTGGGAGGTGTGCCAGACCAGTACTCAGAATTTTCCGATGTATTTTGTCCCAAGGCAGCTGATAAACTGCCCCCACATCGCCCTTTCGACTGT
This sequence comes from Hyperolius riggenbachi, assembly GCF_040937935.1. Taxonomy (NCBI): domain Eukaryota; kingdom Metazoa; phylum Chordata; class Amphibia; order Anura; family Hyperoliidae; genus Hyperolius; species Hyperolius riggenbachi. The sequence continues at coordinate 192,607,728 of NC_090650.1, read as the reverse complement.
CCCATCGATCTCCGTTCAGGTTGTGTACCCCCTCGGGGCCATTTGTATAATTTGACGGGACCCGAGAAATTGGCCATGCAGGATTATATCCGTGAGAATTTGGCCAAAGGTTTCATTCGCCCGTCCCGGTCTCCTGCTGGAGCCGGGTTCATTTTTGTTAAAAAGAAAGATGGAGGCCTGCGACCCTGCATTGATTATCGCGGCCTTAACAAGATTACAGTGAAGAATCGCTATCCGCTGCCTCTGATAGACGATTTGTTCACTCAAATCACTGGTGCCAAGATCTTTTCCAAACTGGATTTGCGGGGCGCGTACAACCTCATACGCATAAGAAAGGGCGATGAGTGGAAAACGGCCTTTAATACTCCAGATGGGCATTATGAGTACCTGGTAATGCCCTTCGGGCTTTGTAATGCCCCGGCCGTTTTCCAGGAACTCATCAATGAGGTCTTCAGAGAGGTGTTGGGGAGATTCGTTCTAGTCTACCTTGACGACATCCTTATCTTCTCCAACAACCTCTCCGAACATAGAACCCATGTGAGGTTTGTGTTAAATCAGCTTAGGCAGAACTCTTTGTATGCCAAACTTGAAAAATGTATTTTTGAGGTAACTTCTGTCTCCTTCCTGGGGTACATAATTTCCACCACGGGCCTGGCTATGAATCCTGCCAAGGTCTCCGCAGTTCTAGAGTGGCCTCAGCCGGTTGGGTTAAAGTCCCTCCAACGTTTCCTCGGTTTTGCCAATTATTATAGGAGATTTATTAAGGGGTACTCCACGGTCATCTCTCCCCTTACCAGTCTTACTAAAAAAGGAGCAGATACCACTCACTGGTCTCCTGAGGCTGTACGGGCGTTTGCCACCCTGAAGAGCCTATTCTGTTCAGCACCCATCCTCAGACATGTGGATACGTCCTTTCCGTTTATTGTTGAGGTGGATGCTTCGGAGGTTGGGGTGGGGGCTGTGCTGTCTCAGCGGTCAGGTTTGCAGGGTAGAATGCATCCTTGTGCTTACTTTTCTCTGAGGTTCTCCCCTGCAGAAAGGAACTATGATATTGGCAACAGGGAGCTTTTGGCTATTAAATTGGCTTTCGAGGAATAGCGACATTGGTTAGAGGGAGCTGAGCATACCATCACGGTTTACACCGATCACAAAAACTTAGAGTACATCGAGGGGGCTAAGAGGTTGAGCCCTCGTCAGGCTCGATGGTCGCTATTTTTCTCTAGGTTTAGTTTCATTATTACGTACACTCCAGGTAGCAAGAACGTTAAGGCGGATGCGTTATCCAGGTGTTTTGAGGCAGAGACAGCACAGCCCTCCGTTCCCGAGACCATTGTTCCCCAGAGGTTCATATTGGCAGCAACTGGAACTTGGGAGGATTGGAAGGAGACTTTTATCCCCTTTCAGCAGGACATCCCGGAAGGGAAGCCCGCAGGGGTTCTATTTATCCCTCAGCCTTTTCGTCTCCAGGTACTGGAGATGTTTCATATGCATAAGAACGCTGGGCATCCAGGGGCATCCAGAACACAGGATCTGGTGGCCAGATGTGCCTGGTGGCCCTCTCTGGCAGCAGATTGTAAGGAGTATGTGAGGGAGTGTGCGATATGTGCCAGGAGCAAACCCTCCCGGCTGGCACCTGTCTGCACTCTGCAGCCTTTTCCCACCCCGAGTGAGCCATGGACCCACCTGTCTATGGATTTTGTGGGTGAACTTCCCAGATCCGAAGGCATGGCGGTCATTTGGGTCATAGTTAACCGCTTTAGCAAAATGGCCCACTTTGTGCCATTGAAAGGACTCCCCTCGGCTCAGGAATTGGCCGAGTTATTCATTACGCACGTCTTTCGGTTGCACGGCATTCCTGAAGACATAGTCTCTGATAGGGGAGTCCAATTTGTCTCCCGATTTTGGAAGGCTTTTTGTCAGCTTATGGGAATAAAGCTATCATTTTCATCAGGATATCATCCTCAAACTAATGGCCAGACCGAGAGGATAAACCAGTCCTTAGAGCAGTTCTTGAGGTGCTATGTTGCAGAGGCGCAAGATGATTGGGTCAGGTTCTTGCCCTTCGCAGAGTTTGCTCAGAACAATTTAAAAAACTCATCCTCTGGATTTTCTCCCTTCCAGGTAGTAACGGGGAGATCACCTAAGTTCTCCCCACTTCCTGTGGCCTCCACTCCGTTCCCAGCCCTGGAGGTCTGGCAAAAGTCATTTAGGGACCTTTGGGGGACGGTAAAAAGTAACCTAGAAAAGGCATTTCTGAGTCAGAAGGGTCAAGCTGACAAAAAACGCTCAGTAGAGTGGAGGTTCCGACCAGGGGACTTGGTCTGGGTATCCACACGTCACTTGACCCTGAGACAACCTTCTGACAAACTTGGTCCCAGGTTTGTGGGTCCATTCCTGGTTGCTAGGAAGATCAACGAGGTCACATATACCGTTGATCTTCCCACCAGCATGCGGGGAGTGAGGTCCTTCCACGTATCACTTCTTAAACCCGCAGTCCAGGTGGGTCCCACTCCTCCTCCTCCTGTGTTAGTAGATGCCCAACCTGAATATGAAGTGGAAAAGATTTTAGATTCCCGCACGGTACAAAACTCGGTTCAGTACCTCGTACATTGGAAAGGGTACGGCATTGAGGAGAGACAATGGGTACCCAGTTCACGCATGCATGCAGACGAGTTAAGGAGCAATTAGGGAGGTCCTGGAAAGGTCCTAGAGTATATATACTGCTGGTTGTTCACTTGCTCTTTGTCTGGCGTGCGATCACATATGTGGGAGCACCCAGATCCGTAGTCAGATCCGCAAGTGTGCCGGGACCAGCTGGAGCTGTAATCCTACACTTAGCTAGATTCTGTTGATAGCTAAAGTATTAGTTTGATTGTGATTATCTGTTATGACTTTTGCCTGCTTTGACTACTCTTCTGAACTCTGATCTTGTACCCAGATATTTCTGATACTCTGTTGCCGACCCCGGGCTCGTTTCTAGACTCCGCCTTAGCCTCCTGATTCTGTACCTCGATATTTTTGATACCCTGTTGCCGAACCCTGCCTGTACTTAGACTCCGCCTTTGTCTCCTGATCTTGTACTTTATCTGTCCGTGTGTTTACGACCTGGCTTGTCCGACCTCGAGAACCGACCTTACCGTTAGAGGCGGTTCCTCGCTCTGTTAGCGACCCTTCCTCCTGAGGGTCACTTTCAGACATCCTTCCCACTGTCAGTCTGACTCCTCCCGCCTTGGAGAGCTCAGGTCTGCGGAGGGAATCTGTGCAGTACTCCTTGCTGCACTGAGGCCTAGTCCTCAAAGTGTTACTGTTACACCAAACACTACACTCTACTCAGGTGAACAGAGGTTAGTTAGTATATCGGATTATCGGTGAGACTGCAGATCACTTATAATCTAGTATATATCTGTATTTCCGGTGATACTGCAGATCACCGGTAATCAGACACTCTCTGTGCCCACCGATCGTTACACATAGCTTTTGTGTTATATATACACAGACAGTTATGGCATATGAATACAAGTATACTATTTTTTTCAGTTATCCTGGTGAGTACATCACTTTTTTATGTATCATTCTTCACCATTACTAGGGATCGTACCTTAAATAAAGTACCATAGACCCGTGATCTAGAATCCTTTAAATGAGGTTGTGTGTCCTTACTGTCACATGTTATAAAGATTACTAATGTCACCTAATTCATCTAATTTCCAAAACAGAACACAGCAGTTCTTATAGAAGAGAAGCATAAATTCTGCAACTTTCGTGAGCAAGGTAACATACCATACAGTAGAGTAATAAAATTATGTTTTTAACCCTTTCCAATCCAATGTCAGGCTATGTCCGATATTGGCCATTTCCTCTACAGGTCCAATGCCGGACATAATCTGACATAGGAAAACTGGCTGCTGCTAGATGACATTAGCCTCAATTCACTAAGCTTTATCAAACACTTTATCGAACGTTTGATAATTTACCTCATGAGTAAAATCAAATTTTGAATTCACTAAGGTGTTATAGATTTATTGACCGTTTAATCGATAAAACTTTTGATAAATCTATAACACCTTAGTGAATTCAAAATTTGATTTTACTCATGAGGTAAATTATCAAACGTTCAAAAAAGTGTTTGATAAAGCTTAGTGAATTGAGGCCATAGTGGGCAGATAAAATACAACACAGCATCCTCCTCTTCAGATTAAAGTGTCGGACTAAGACCAACACTCTGATTGCTGCCCGCCCCATCATCCACCGCTGTGTCACATAATATAAATATTACAAGGGGACATTTGGGCTTGCTGTAGGGGCACCGCTGCCAGATCTGGTCTGGCATGGTGTCTCCCTACGTGGATCAAAGTGTCTAACAAAGTCTGACACTTTGGTCCCCTTCAGCACAACGCAGTGCTGTGTAATAACAATATTATGTGGGCATGTGTGCAAGAGGGTGGAGCTACAGCACACAAGCTCTAGAGTGAGGAGATACAGACCTTCCAGATCACCGCTGCCACTGTGATTTTGCAACCCCCCACAGCACACCATAGAAAAAATAAGTGTCAGGGGTGTGGGTAGTGATCACCGGGGTGTGGGTAGTGATCACCAAATAGGAAAGGGAAAAGGGTAATAATGGAAATGCAAGATGGAAGGTCTCACTTACCAAGAAAGGTTAGATAAACTGGGTTTATTTAGTCTAGAGAAAAAATGCCTTAAGCTGGCCACTAACGGTCCAATTACTAGCGAAAAATCGTTCGAGCGATCAGAAATTCTGATCGGACAAAAAATCTTTCACTACACCATCAACTAACCAATCATTGCTTCCTATCTATCACGACCACCAAGAAAATCCAAATTTTCATTCAACGAAAATTCATTCGGGCGACATTTTTTTCACTCGTTCATAATCGATTGTGTCCACCAATGGAGATTATTTACAACCAATCCGATCAGAATTTCTGATCGCTCTAACGATTTTTCGCTAGAAATTGGACCGTTAGTGGCCACCTTAAGAGGGGATCTACTAAACATGTGTAAATACGTCAGAGGGATATATAGAGGGATATATAGAAAGTGGGTGAGCTTTTTGTCCCTAGGCCTTCTCAAAGGACTAGAGGACATGATCTGCGCATGGAGGAAATACGTTTTAGCCATTAAGATGTGGAATGCATTGCCACAGGAAGTAGTTATGGCAAATTCTATACCTGCATTTAACCTGCTGGGCGGTATGGACGAGCTCAGCTCATCCATTACCGCCGGAGGCTGCTGCTCAGGCCCTGCTGGGCCGATTTTGGTCAAATAAAAAGGAGGACACGCAGCCGGCACTTTGCCAGCCGCATGTGCTACCTGATCGCATCAGTGGCGAAAGAGGGTCCCCCCCAGCCGCCCGAGCCCAGCGTAGCCGGAACAAACAGTTCCGGCCAGTGATAAGGGCTGGATCGGAGGCGGCTGACGTCAGGACGTCGGCTGATGTGCATGACGTCACTCCGCTCGTCGCAATGGCGACGAGGTAAGCGAAACAAGGAAGGCTGCTCATTGCGGCCTTCCTTGTTACTTCTGATCGCCGGAGGCGATCAGAAGAACGCATCCGGAGCGCCCTCTAGTGGGCTTTCATGCAGCCAACTTTCAGTTGGCTGCATGTAATAGTTTTTTTTTTATTTAAAAAAAACCCTCCCTCAGCCGCCCTGGCGATCTTAATAGAACACCAGGGTGGTTAAAGGGAGCTTAGATGCTTTCCTTGCATTGAAAGACATCCATGGCTACAATTACTAGGTGATGCCCAGTGATGTTGATCCAGGGATTTTATCTGATTGCCATCTGGAGTCGGGAAGGAATTTTTCCCTTTTGGGGCTAATTTGACCATGGGTTTTTCGCCTTCCTCTGGATCAACAGAATGAGTCATTGTGACGAAATGCGTAGGGCAGAGCCAGGCAGCACGCTGACAATCCAGGAAGTGTAGGCATACCCAGTGAGGATGGATCGCCCTGTGTCCGCAGCCAGGGCTTTGGAGTCTGTGCCTCGTGTGGATTGCCCTGTCTATTTTAATAAAGAATCTTGTGGATTACCCAACCAGAGGAAGTTTATTGTGCAGTATACATTACATGCTATGAATCAAGACGCCAGTAGGTGAGTTTATTCACAAAGGGGAAAGACCTGTATGATCCCACTGGTGAAGGCACATCCCTCTGGTGTGCAGCACGAGGTGTCAAGTATACAGTATATAGACAGTGCTGAGCACTATGTGCGCTCTCTTTGTGTTTCTATTATAGGGTGTCATATCTCAGCCGGAGATTGTACTGTGTATGCGCAACAAGTGATTTTTATAGATGTTGTTATTGTAGTAGGTGACTCTGTACAAGTTGCGATACCCTATCTGTTTTTAACTGTATCTGTGAAGTGCAGTAACTTTTTTCTACAATATTGGATCAACAGGGATATGTGAGGGAGCAGGCTAGTGTTGTACTTTGTTCTCTGGTTGAACTCGATGTATGTATGTCTTTTTTCAACCCAAATAACTATGTAACTATGTAATAGTAGACCATGGAAAGTTGAGATGGAATGAAAATTTTAGTGAAGGTTTGCATTAAAGAGACCCGATTTTCAAATACTGTGAAGAAAAGCAATCTTGCAAAAAACATTATACAGGTTTTCATGGTATGATTGATCCATGTAGGGCATCAGCATAAATAATCTTTGCCCTTTTCTTTGCCTTTCTATCTATGTGTATGGACTGGGGTGACTTCAGTCCCCCCCCCCCCCCCCAAAAAAAAAAAAATTCCCCTGCTTTCTTGCTTTACTATGCTACTCCCATTTGGCAGCGGTCATCACCTCTAGACTTGTGATACTGATGGCAGAATTAGTAAGCCTTGGTCCAAAATTAACCTAGAAGAGCTTTCATTCTAGGAGACATAAAACTGAAGCCTTGGACCTTAGGTGTTTTGTGTACTATCACAGTAAACAGTTACAGTTATTGTTTCAGTTTCCAGACAACATGTTATTACATTTATAAAGTGGTAACATATTATGTAGCGCTACACAATAGATACATGGGATTAATATACATGATAGGACTTACAGGGAGTACAAAAGAAGAAAAAACAGACAGGATCATGCGGTGAGGTCGAATATCTTTGGTAACAATAGTTCAATGTCTTTAGTAAAAACAGGTCAAGTCCATTCTAGCCCATGAGAGGGGTGTCCAACAGCGAGGGTGCATGGTCAAGCTGGAGACTCTAGAGTAACGGCCCTGCCAAAGGCTTGCAATCTAAAGGGTAGGGGTATAGACACCATGGGCGCGTCATAAAAATAACATAAAAAAAACAATGGGTGAGTCTATTGAGAAAGTGCTTAGCAGAACGCATTATGGTACTGATGCGGGAAAATAGGTGAGCATGAAAATGCGAGTCTTTATTTGAAGGAATTAAAGGTGGGAACGAGTCTGGAGAGCAGGGGAAATGTTCTGGGTAAACCACCTGTCATTCTTACATAGACTAAAGCCTGGTACACACTTTCAATTTTAATTAGCAAAACACTTACCAATTTTACCACCCCCATGTGGTATCAGAGTTTACCTACACAATGGGCTTGATTCACAAAGCCATGATAACTCATATCACGGTCCTGCTAGCTTTTTGCATGCGCTATAACATAATTATAGCGCGGAATGTTTTTCGTGTGCAAACGCAAATTTACGCATAAAATCATGGCTGTTTTCACATGAGAACAGCCGCGATAAGAGGTATCAAGGCTTTGTGAATCATAGTGTTCAAAATCGTTTGACCCTCATACTACATGGAGGTGGTGAAACCAGCCAATCATTGGCCAATCAAAACTGAAGGTGTGTATCAGATTTAAGGGTGCATACACACATCCAATTTTGATTAGCCAATGATCAGCTAATTTTACCACTTCCATGTAGTATGATGGCCAACAGACTTTGAAAACTGAACAGGTTGTGTAGACAACCTCTTATATTACACAGAGGCAGTAACATTTGCCAAATGTTGGTCAAAAATTCAAAATTGCTTGTGTATATCCACCATAATTACAAAAATAGATAGTAGTCGTGTGCTTTTACTTTTATAATTTTTATCATTTACTTTTATCATTTACTATCTCTGTGCATGCATTTAACATATTAAACAGGTTGGCAGGTTTAAATACAGACTTGCAAATTTACAGACATCTGTAAACTGGTATATTTAAACTGTGTATTTAGCTAAAGAAATTATAATTATTAACTTGAAAAATTGTATGAGGGTTCAAGATGAAGAAGTCACCCAAAGATCTGGCTCATACATCTTCCTTCTAGCCTAAAATTGTTAACAATATTTCAAGATACCTACTTTTAAGCATATGCCTTGAAAGTGATTTTCTAACATCTTGATGACAGCAAGTCCACAGTCACCATTTTGATTGAGCCTCATGGTCACATAAACACCATGTCCAAACCTACAAACAAAACAGTGAATTACATAAGTTTATATTTGTTGTGCTCGTACATATTTAAAAATACAAGCTTTCAACCAACCAAGTTTATAGCATGTAATTAATTTATTGCAAATTAATTACGCTTTTGAAGCTCAATTGGAAGCCCCTTCTCCATACGTTTTCATAGTATACTGGACTACGCATGAGAAAACCTTGATTGCTCCCTTTTTGTAGAAAATCACTTTATTATGTCAGATGTTCACAGATGTTCACAGGTTGCAAGATATTCGTGATCAGGGGAACCCTAAAAATCAGAGTCAGTGAAATAATTGGTCTCAACACAAAAATTCCCCATATGGGTATATCTACAATTATATAGCTTTAGAAAAGCAATATGAGAGAAGACTACTTACACGTGATCTCTCTTTCCTAGAACAGATCCTGCTGGAAAAAGGTTTTAACAAACATGCCATATCCTAGCTACAGGGGCGTAACTAGAAATCACTGGGCCCCCCTGCGAATATTTGGATGCCGCCCCCCCCCCCCATAGGTGCCAAATAATCGTAATGGGGCAGCGTTTCACTGTAAATTAATTGTAAAGTGGGCAGCATTTTACCATACAAACGTAATGTGGGCCAGAAAATCGTAATGTGGGCAGAGTTCACCAGAAAATTGTAATGTGGGCCTTTAGAAAATCATAATGTGGGCAGAGTTCACCAGAAAATCGTAATGTGGGCAGAGTTCACCAGAAAATCGTAATGTGGGCACCAGTCAACAGAAAATCGTAACGTGAGCAGCAGTCACCAGAAAATTGTAACGTGGACAGCATTCACTAGAATATCGTAATGTGGGACAGAAAATCGTAATGTGGGCAGAGTTCACCAGAAAATCGTAATGTGGGCAGCATTCACCAGAAAATTGTAACATGGACAGCATTCACCAGACAATCGTAACGTGGGCAGTGTTCACCAGAAAATCGTAATGTGGGCCAGAAAATCGTAATGTGGGCAGCGTTCACCAGAAAATCGTAACGTGGACAGCATTCACCAGACAATTGTAACGTGGGCAGTGTTCACCAGAAAATCGTAATGTGGGCCAGAAAATCGTAATGTGGGCAGAGTTCACCAGAAAATCACAATGTGGGCAGCAGTCACCAGAAAATCGCCATGTGGGCAGCAGTCACCAGAAAATCGCAATGTGGGCATCAGTCACCAGAAAATCCTAATGTGGGCAGCAGTCACCAGAATATCGTAATGTGGGCAGCAGTCACCAGAAAATCCTAATGTGGGCAGCAGTCAGTCACCAGAAAATCCTTATGTGGGCAGCAGTCACCAGAAAATCCTTATGTGGGCAGCAGTCACCAGAAAATCGCAATGTGGGCAGCAGTCACCAGAAAATCGCAATGTGGGCAGCAGTCACCAGAAAATGCTAATGTGGGCAGCATACACCAGAAAATCGTAATGTGGGCAGCAGACACCAGAAAATCGCAATGTGGGCAGCAGACACTTGAAAATCGTAATGTGGGCAGCAGACACCTGAAAATCGCAATGTGGGCAGCAGACACCTGAAAATCGTAATGTGGGCAGCAGACACCTGAAAATCATAATGTGGGCTGCAGACACCTGAAAATCGTAATGTGGGCAGCAGACACCTGAAAATCGCAATGTGGGCAGCAGTGACCAGAAAATCGCAATGTGGGCAGCAGTGACCAGAAAATCGTAATGTGGGCAGCAGACACCTGAAAATCGTAATGTGGGCAGCAGACACCAGAAAATCATAATATGGGCAGCAGACACCTGAAAATCGTAATGTGGGCAGCAAACACCTGAAAATCGTAATGTGGGCAGCAGTGACCAGAAAATCATAATGTGGGCAGCAGACACTAGAAAAAAAATGCACCTGTGAAAAAAAAAAACAATTCACTTACCTGACAGAAGTCTCCTCCTCTCCCGGCATCTGGCTCGCAGCTCCCCGAGTCCTCCTGCAGCACATCTCCCGCGCTGACAGGCAGAGTGCAGGGCTACGGCAAGATGGCTGCCGAAGCCCTGTACTAGAGACACAAATAGTCTCCAGTGTAGGGCTTCTTCGACGGCCATCTTGCCGTAGCCCTGCTCTGCCTGCCGGAGACTATGCAGGCTGCTGGAGCGGGGCTGCGGGGAATGAACTGGCACAGCGTCTATTAGACGCTGCGGCCAGTTGAGCACCTTGCTGGGGGGTCCAGAGCAGCGCTCCCCCCACGCACAGTGAGCGGGCCCCAGAGCAGCCCCGGGCCCCCCTGCGGCTGAGGGGGTCGCATCCCCGGTAGGTACGCCGGTGATATATAACATTTTGACACTTCCTGAAAAAATATACCATACCAATTTAACTGCACAGAGACAGTTGATTTGGTTGAGAACCATTTGATCTCCCTTAATATTTTATACTCAGGTACAGGGATTTAAAATCCTTACACAGTGATTATATCCCCCACAGCCTTAAGTAAGTTCAAATATCAAATTTAGCAGGGGCAGATCTATTGCACATTATTTGGCGTTATTCATTGGTGAGGGGATATTGTAAAGAAGTCCACCACTGGAATGAAAGAATTTCTTCAGTGAAGTGGCCCTTATAGACAGGACTCTTTCTCCATCATAGCAGATCAATTCTCCTCTAGTCTAATAAGAGATCCATTCTCAATCAATTTGTGAACATGGCAAGGACTAATATCAGCGCTATAGCAACTGACAAGCCCCCCAATGATATTCCAGTGGTTGTCTAGAATAGGCAAAACCATCCAAGTGGAAGAGATCATTCTGACCTCTCAAGACAGAAATGATATATATTTAAGTTTGGTCATGTCTGGTCCTCTTCAGCAAAATGTGTGACATTTCAAGACAATAAGGTGAAAAGTTTTACATTTATCTTTCTCCATCCTTCTTTTTCTTTTTTTACTTACCTCATGCTTAGTTTTTAGTATCTCATTTAGTCATATCCGCTAGATAAATTCTTTATTGTCACGTTTTAAACAATATGGTTTTGCAGATCTAAAACAATATTTTTACACCAGCAGATTGGTGCCTGTTGGGCGGTTAAGCGCGGTTTGATATCTGAAGTAGGATGTATATGTTTATAGCCTCTGCATAAGTGTAGTGTGTGTGTGTGTGTGTGTGTGTGTGTGTGTGTGTGTGTGTGTGTGTGTGTGTGTGTGTGTGTGTGTGTGTGTGTGTGAGTGTAAGATATATCTGCTAATAAGTGTATGATATACTGTATGTGTGTGTAGAATGTGGATAAGTGAATAGTGTTGGGGTAAATATAGAGTATTATGTGTGTGTAGGGTAAGGGTAAGTGTAGGGTATATGTGTGCATAGTGTGTGTAGGTAAGGTTCCGTTCACATTATATTCGTGAATATTGTGCTGTACCCCACTGCAGAGTTGTTCAAGTGCAGAGTTCATAGTCATGAATGATAGATGTGGGGGGGTTAAGTAAGAGATACATGCAGCTATGTGTTGTGCTGCAGATTTACAGCAATGGGTCTGTCCTACACCGTGTACTTCTGCATGCATAAAAGCCTATCGTGTAAAAGGAGCGTTGGTGTACAGTATGTATGGTGAGAGGATTATTGGGTAGTTTTATCGCGGATGTGAGTGTGCTTGCTGGTTTAGCCCTGGTTCACCATGAACATACTAGGCAATATGCAATATGCAGCGTAATAAAGATTAGAGATACAGCTGGAACTCTCAACTACCCAGCAGGCCTTAGGTGATAACGGGGACAGCGCTTTGTTTTTTTTTTTTTCGGGGGAGGGGTGCAGGGCATAAAACACTTACTGAGCCGCTGGTTGGCATCTTCTACTCTTCCAGCTGCTCCTAGTGGCTTTCCGACATCTGTACATGTTTTCCGGCATGTCAAGTTACCTGACACAAGCTGTACGTGGAGGATGCCGTAAAGCTGCTAGGAGCTACAGGATGGGTAGAAGATGCCGCCTGGAGGCTCAGTAAGTAGTTTATGCTGCATGGGGGATGTTTGTGCTTTTTTGGCCATTTGCTCAAGCACCACCGGTGCCAAGTAACGGGCGTCTTGCTGTAGGGAGGACTGGAGTTTGGATGTGGTGACGTCTCTCACACACATTCACAGAGATATGAAGTATGAAAGCATACATTGAAAGACATGTGTACTGCTAATCCATAGTTAATGGCAGACAGATAGCAGACTTGTAATTTTTTTTTACATACAAACTTGGCCTTGGGCACCAGTGGACATCTCAGCATGACAATGACCCAAAACACACAGCAAAAGTAGTGAAGAAATTGTTAGCAGACAACAACATTAACATTTGGTGTGGCCCAGTCAGGGCCCTGACTTGAATCCAATCAAAAATATGTGGAGGGAACTAAAGATCAGGGTGATGGCAAGAAGACCCTCCAACCTGAAAGATTTGAAGCTCATTGCTAAAGATGATTGAGCAAAAATACCTGTGGAGACATGCAAAAAGCTGGTCTGCAATTATAGGAAGTGTTTGATTGCTGTAATAGGCTTTTTTATTGATTATTAAGAAGGGTATGAATGATTTTGGATTGGACACTTTTTGCTCAAATGTAAATAAAATATAAGAATTTATTTTTTTCCCGCAGTAATGCCTTTTGTTTTTCACCTGTTGAGTTGATTAAAACATCTGTTCTCAATTAATCAGTGTAATTAGGATGTTTTAGAACAGTTTGGACTATTTGGAATGGTATAGAACTTTGGATTTTCCCATAGACTGTGACAGTTTGTGAAGGGTGTGAATAATTTTGGACTGGACACTTTTTGCTCAAATGTAAATAAAAGCTGAGAGTTTTTTTTCCTACAATAATACCTCTTGTACATCATCTTATTATCCTTTGGGAGATACAAGTCATTTCCGGTCAAAAAATTACTTGCTGGTTGAATAAAAGTAACTTTAAATCAAAATTTGCCTATGGGCAGCACTGTATCTATTCTTAATTGTAAGCTATCTATTAACTTTTTTCTGACTTATGACATGTGCAACAGCTACTCAGCTGCAAGCTTTGTCACGTCTTGCATTTAGTTATTTTTAAATTTTCATTCATAAAGCTATAAATGTAAAAACAAATACAAAACAAAACAAAAAAAATACTACAACAAGATAAGTGCAAATTTTATGGTGTATTTGATCACAGAAATTGTTTTTGAGGAGAGACAGAGCCCAAGATTATCAGTGGGATGAGTAATTATTTGTAGTTACTCCAAAAAGCTTAGCATAAGCTATGTATAAACATATTCAGGGGCGATTCTCTCATAAAGCAAGGCAAAATATTTGCATCACATGACAGAGATTACAGGGGCAGCATGCTTGTACTGGGTTTACGCTGACAGCATGCAGTCAGAATAGGAGGAGAAGTGAGAGGAGAACAAGGTAAAGAGCTCATAATTAGGGAAAAGCAGCTTGTTGTACTGTGTGCGAAGTCTGACAGTGAGTGAGGAGGGGGGAGGCAGGAGAGCAGCAGTGTTTCATTTAAATTGCACAGCAGTAGGAAGGAGGTGGCACTGCTGTCCTGACTGAGGAGGAATTAAGTGGCTGAGGATGAGCAGATTATCACAGACTCACAGCCAGCCAGTGTGCTATTGTGTTGAGCATCAGCATGTCATGTGAGAACATTAAATGAACCAGAGTAATTTTTTGGGTGCTGTGCGATCATTCAAAAATGGGGGGAGGGGTTTTGGGGGTGCGCATCCTAACATGTTTACCTAAAGGAGGCAAACAGTCTAGAACCGGCCATGAACATATTGCCATACATTTGAGCACTCTCATACCGGTAAAGCAATCTATAAGCTATTTCTAAACCATATTTAAGTTTTGGATTCCTCAGCGTCAAATGAAGGAATAATCATAGCATGTATTTGCTCCATCATCTTCTGTGCAGTCAATGAGACATCTGTGGGAAAAGTAGGAGCATAATGGACAGGCTACCATTTCTGTCATGTCACAAGTGACAGGAATAAGAAGAATTTGTGCAACTGAAGTATAGAAAAGATTGAAACAGATTTTTTTTTTTATTTCCTCAACAGCATGTCTAAACGATGAAGAGACATTACTGATACAGTGACCCTCATGTACAATGAAGCTGAAACAAATATTTTTCATTAAATAAGAAAAATAATTAAATATATTTACCTATTTTTAATGTGCTGTGGAGAACCAATACATTTAAAATGGCCATTCACCATTACAGCAAGTCTAGTGCACAGAGCTTCACACTCTTCCATGCTACACATATAAAATACACAAAAGACATATTTAATGCAACATACATGTATCTGCTATTCCTGACATTGTATGTGAATTAAAATAAATTAATGTGAAAATAATAGAATTATTACGTGCCATACCTGTGAGAGGACAGAAAAGATACACAACCGTCATTAACTTCTTTTTTTATAACTTCCCAAAGGTGACGCTTAGAGCATGGATCCATTCCAGAACTAGGCTCATCCTAGGGATTATTTTGCAAATGTTAATTTTTATTTTTTTAATTACAAATTTAGATTAGTTATGCCAAAACATAATTCTCCATACTTAAGCTATTCTGAGTCAAAGTAAAAGAAGTTTTCTGTCTAAAACCTCTTAGACTGGATTAACAGTGAAATGTTGCATATTGTGTTATAATGAGTGTGAACTGCAATGGAGACTGGACATACATGCAGTGAGCTAGGCACCTGGCCCAGATGGCATTCATCCTTAGATCCTTAGGGAATTAAGTTCAGTTATCAATAAACCCCTTTATCTTATCTTTTGTGACTCTCTTTCAACTGGCAGAGTTAAAGTAGATTAGCGTACAGTCCATATTTTCCCATTATTTAAGAAGGGCAAAAAATCAGATCCGGGAAATTATAGACCTGTGAGCTTAACGTCAGTTGTGTGCAAACTATTTGAGGGGTTACTAAAAGATACCATACAAGACTTCATAGTAGAAAATAAATCTAATTTCTCAGCATCAGCATGGGTTTACTAAAGACAGGTCCTGTTTGACTAACATGCTCAGCTTTTATGAGGTAGTGAACGCTAATGTGGATATTGAGAATGCTGTAGATGTGATATACTTGGACTTTGAAAAGGCCTTCGACACTGATTTCCACAAAAGTCTGGTTCAAAAGTTGAGGATGCAAGGACTGAGGAAGAGTCTGTGTGCATGGATAGGGAACTGGCTAATGGACAGAAAACAAAGAGTTGTGGTCAATGGATCGTATTCAAAATGGGTGACTGTTATCAGTGGGGTCCCACAGGGGTCAGTACTGGGTCCAGTGCTCTTCAATTTATTTAATAATGATATAGTAGATGCAGTAGAAAGCAATGTTGCTATTTTTGCAGATGATACAAAATTGTGCAGAATCATCAACTCTCAGGAAGATAGTGACATATTGCAACAGGATCTGGATAGGATGGCTATATGGGCACATAAATGGCAGATGATTCAAAAAATGTGAAACCATGTATTTTTGTTGTAGGTCTAGCACCATACAAAATAAACGGGATACGGATGGGGACATCAAACCTGGAGAAGGACTTAGGAGTACTCATCGACAACAAGTTAAATAATTGTATTCAATGCCAAGTTGCTGCAGCTAAAGCTTAGCTAATACAATTTTGGGATGCATTAAAAGGGAAATAAAAATTTGAGATGGAAGTATAATATTGCCCCTGTTTAACTCTCTAGTAAGGACACATCTGGAATATGGAATTCAGTTCTGGACACCACATTACAGGAAAGATATTGCAGTTTTAAAGAAGGTGCAGAGACGAGCAACAAAATTGATGTGAAGGATGGAAGGTCTCACTTACCAAGAAAGGTTACATAAACTGGGTTTATTTAGTCTGGAGAAAAGATGCCTTAGAGGGGATCTAATAAACATGTATAAATACGTCAGAGGGATATATAGAGGGATATAGAGAAAGTGGGTGAGCTTTTTGTCCCTAGGCTTTCACAAAGGACTAAAGGACATGATCTGCGCATGGAGGAAAAATGTTTTAGCCATTTATTTAGGAAAGGGTTCTTTACAGTAAGAGCAATGAAGATGTGGAATGCATTGCCACAGGAAGTAGTTATGGCAAATTCTATATCTGCATTTAATGGGGGCTTAGATGCTCTCCTTGCATTGCAAGACATCCATGGCTATAATTACTAGGTAATGCCCAGTAGTGTTGATCCAGGAATTTTATTTGATTGCCATCTGGAGTCGGGCAGAATTTTTTTCCCTTTTGGGGCTAATTGGACCACGCCTTGTAAGGGTTTTTTGCCTTCCTCTGGATCAACAGGGATATGTGAGGAAGCAGGCTGGTGTTGTACTTTATTTTCTGGTTAACCTCGATGGATGTATGTCTTTTTTCAACCCAAATAACTATGTAATTACTATGTAACTATGTAACACATACATATACACATATCTGTCATCAGGCAACCCCTGCATGTGTCGGATTAACAATATTCTACTGTAATAAGGCCAGTGCCAGTCCCTTGTAGCTAAAATTGTACTCAATAAATCCCCTGCAATAGTTGTGCAGAACAGGTCAGACTATGACCAGTAAGCAGAACGACAACTATTGGCACAAGGCCATTAGAGAGAGGTAGATAGCAATCCCACTAGCGACATTAAAAATAAAGTGGATGCGTTAGTACGACAGGGTACTGGATACTGATGACCTTCTTTGTAGGTTATTGGCACTGGAGGGGTTACCAGAAAACCTGATGATATGTACCTTGGATGTACAGAGTTTCTTTTTAAGCCCATAAAGTACAAAGAGGACTTGTTCCTTGAAACTGATTTGTCGAATGGGTTGGTGTATTTTTTGCTGGATTGTAAAGAGTTTATTTTGCGTAGCAATTATTTTCAGTTTGATAAAGACTTTTACTGTAAGTTACAAGGTACGGGCATGGGTTGTCCAGCTGCACCCTCCTTTGCCAATTTGTTTCGAAGCAAAACTGTAACTGGAATGTTTAGATCAACTCAAAGTATTGTTATCATATCCTTGCATACTACGGATATGTTAATGATATTCTGATTTTGTGGTGTGGCACTTTTGTGCAGTTTGAACAAATGGTGGATGAAGCTAACTTTGCACACTCTACCAAGTTCACCTATGAGACCTCAAAAGAGAGTATTAACTATCTGGATGTTACTGTGTTTAGAGAGGAGAACAAGCTGGCCACTAAACTGTACTCATAAAAGGTGGTCCCTACTAGGTACAGTGCAGCAGGCGAGATAGAGTGTGATAGAGACATCCTGGGGACTAGAGTGGAGCAGAGTGGGAGAATCTCCTTTGTCACAAACCTTTAGCAGTCAGGCAGGATAGGGGTGGTGCAGAAGTATTAGTCGAGCCTACAGCAGGACCCTACTTTTGGTTAGTTGTTTCAGGGGCCACCCATTTTCTTATAAGCTGGGCAAGGTGATTTGAAATGTGGTTACAAGTCCATATATATATTGCGGTGACCCAATGTGCGCTGGTACCTGAGGAATTGAGGGTTTCTTTCCCATGCCTCTGTTGCAATGTGATTATATGGGGCAATTATATTTATCATCCTCACACAGGGAAGACAATGTGGATCAAGGGTCGCTACTACTGTAGCAGTATGTCTGTTGTTTATGGCCCCAATTGCTCATGCAGTCTGGTCTACATTGGTAAGACCAGACATGTGGTGTGTGAGAGGATCCAAGCACACAAATGTAGTATTACCAATCTAGCAAAAGGCAAAAAAGAATATGAAAACGCTGTCAATAGGCACTTTGTGACACATGCCCATACTGCAGCTCAGTTGCGGTGGTTCATGATTCATTCGGTTGTACCCTTGTTAAGGGGTGGGAACAGGACCATATGCTACTCCAATGTGAGGAAAAGTGGATCAAGCATTTTAATTGTGTTTCATATTTTGGTATTAATGAGAATTTCAGTCTGAAATGTTTTGTTTGTTAACCCGTCATGCTCCCAATACAAGCGTGTTGCAGAAGCCTTTTGGAGTGCTGTGTTAATTTGGGCAGCACGGTGGCGTAGTGGTTAGCTCTCTCGCCTTGCAGCGCTGGGTCCTTGGTTCGAATACCAGCCAGGGCACTATCTGCAAAGAGTTTGTATGTTCTCTCCGTGTCTGCGTGGGTTTCCTCCGGGCACTCCTGTTTCCTCCCACATTCCAAAAACATACGGATAAGTTAATTGGCTCCCCCTAAAAAAATTGGCCCTAGACTACAGTACTTACACTACATAATATAGACATAAGGCAATGGTAGGGATTAGATTGTGAGCTCCTTTGAGGGACAGTTAGTGACAAGGTATATATATACACTGTACAGCGCTGCGTAATATGTCGGCGCTATATAAATACTAAATAATAATAATAATATACTAGAAATAGATACATATGACTATGGTAGGGATTAGATTAGGAGCCCCTCTGAAGGACAGTTAACTTAAGTGACAAGTCAATATACTCTGTAAGATGCAGAAGAATAATTGCCTTCTAATATTAATGTAATGTTTTATGCTTTATATATCAAGTGGGGTGCTATCATGCTCTCTGGCCAATTTTACAGGGAAGCCAATTAATTTTGCATATGTTTTGGTTATGGACAAAGCCCATACAAACACAAAGGCACATAAAAAGTAATTGTAGACAGTGATCTGTATGGGATTCAAACCTGGTATTTTAGTGCAGCAAGGTAAAAGTAGTAACTACTAAGGAACAGTACCAGGGGCGTAACTTGACTTATTAGGGCCTCTCTGCAAAAAATGATAGCATGGGGCCCCCTTGGTCCCCGAGCCCCATGCGGGTCACGTGATCAGGAGCCAGTGAATGGCAGCAAAGGGTTTTCTGTTGTGAAGCAGCGCCTGGAAGCAGGAAAAAATTACACACTCTTCTGCACACTTTTTTTGTGAGTGAACAGAGAGGGTTTTTTTGCTAATTGGCTGCACTTGCGGTTGGGGAGAGGGAGGAGGAGGGGCACCAAATCCTCTGGGCCCTCCTGCGATGGCAGGGGTCGCAGGGGTGATTGCTACGCCCATGAACAGTACTCTTATCAGTTAGTGATTTACTAAGATCACTCTGTCTTTACAAGAGCATCACTGTGCACCAGTACTACCATCTGCTGCTAACCTAAAACATTCCACTGCCTTTTTCTGTTCCCTTCAAACTCTAGCACTGCACACGTGTGTCTGCTAGGGTTATAAACATATATGTGATCTATTAACAATACTTTAGACCTGATGACCTAATGACTTACACTGTCTGTAATCCATTCTTATTTTATCTATGCCCAGATCATTAATCATTACTGGTATTTTTTCTGTAATTTGAATATGCTCTTTCCTTCCCACAATCAAATTGACATGAGAGTTCAGTGTTGCTTACCAGCAGTAATATCTGTGGATCTCCAATCAATGCTATCGCAGTTGAAAGTTTTCTTTTGGTACCTCTGCTGTAAGTACCAACAAGTTGGTCTATGTGATCATCAAGGTCTAAACGCTCTGACAAACTACTCGAGATCTGTTAAAAAGATATCAATATTACATATAACAACAAATAGAGCTAATACACAACACAAATAAGTGTTCTTCAAGTGCAATTATTCAATTTTTTTCACCCAGATGTGATGAAATTAATGCTAGAGAAGGGAACCTTCATTTTGCTTTTGTGTACTCGGCTGGCTGGTTTGTGCGCTGTGCTCAACTGGTCTGGTGATGCCTGAAGATGCTGTGCTGCTGAGCTGGCACAGTTGATGCTGTGCTGGCTGGTATAGTTGATGCTGTGCTGGCTAGCATGGTGGTGGTGCTGAGAAAGCTGCCCTGGCTGATGGCTATGCTGTGCTGGCTGCCTTGGCTGATGGCAATGCTGTGCTGGCTGGCTGGTGATGCTGTGCTGGTGGCATCAATGCTGGCTGGTGACAGCAATGCTGTGCTGGCTGGCTGGTAGCAGTGATGCTGTACTGGCTGGCTAGTGCCTACGATGCTGTACTTTCTGGCTGGTAGTAGTGATGCTGTAGTGGCATGCTGGTGGCAGCAATGCTGTGCTGGCAGGTGGCCAGCAATGCTGTGCTGTATGGTAGCAGTGATGCTGTGCTGGCTGGCTGGTGGCAGTGATGCTATGCTATGCTGACTGGCTGTAGGTAGCGATGCTGTGCCGGCCTTCTGGTGGCAGCGATGCTGCACTGTCTGGCTGGCAGCAGCGATGCTGCACTGTCTGGCTGGTAGTAGTAATGCTGTGCTGGCTAGTGGCAGCAATGCTGGTAGTGGCAATGCTGCACTGGTTGGCGATAATTTGCTGTGCTGGCTGGTGGCTGTGATGCTGTGCTTGCTAGCTAGTGGTGGCAATGCTGGGCTCGCTGAGTGACCACCTGGACCTGCTAAGCTGACTGTGCTGGACTTGGCTGTGGCTAGCCTGATCTACAGTATATGGTGTGCTGTTCTGGCTGTCAGACCTGGTCAAGATGCAATGTATATGCTAGGCTGCTGGGTAGGCTGTCTCCCAATGCGCATGCCGCTCTGTATGTTGGCACCTTGTGCTGGCACTGCTATCCTGAACATCGCAGCGGCATTGGGCAGGCTAATTGTTTCTGACTGAGGTGTGCATACCAAAAAATGGGATGTGTTAAACAAGTTATCCAAGACACTGGGGAGGGGCGGGGGGCAAGGAAAGTGATGAAGCCTGGCTGCTATAGCATAGAGGGAAATGCAACAGGTTTCACAATAATGGCGGCCGCTACATAAACAATGTCAGTTGCCTGACTTCTGTGCCAATGCTTTGTCTCCAATACTTTAATGCCTGACACACACGATGCAATTTCCCTTCAGATCGACGGATCAAATTGATAATTTCCAACATGTCCAATTGAATTCCCAATTGGTTTTCTGACCGACAATCAGATCGGACCTGTTGGAAATTATTTATTTGTCCAGCCTATCTGATAGGAAATTGCATAGTGTGTACATGGCATAAGTCCCTGGCCCAGAGCACAGTGATAAAATGATTTCACTTTAGCCTGATTCCCCTGCTGCGGGCCTGTTGTAGATGTGTGATTCAAAACTGTAAACTAACCATACAGCAAAGACCGCACTGGGATGCATAGTGTGCATTTCTGGTAATTACTTCCAAATGAAATAGTAATAAATCGGGGGTAGAGTTAAGCAATTAAGTAAAACAAAAAAAAAGGAAAAGTGAAACCCTAGTACCACCCTAACCAGTGTTGGTGCTTGAATATGGCAATGAGTGGTTCGGAACCTGAATATAAGCATTTGGCCCCATTTCAGCATGGAACAGTGGGACACAAACACTTAATTAATTGTTGGACATTTTCAAAAATGTTTACAAAACATTTAAAAATATTTAAGATGCAAGGATGGGTAGGAAACACCAATAGTAATTGCCCTAGTTGCATAAATAAAAACTTTACCTACATAACAAATGCTTGATTGTGCAATCGCCATCAATTGGTCAAATCAGGTAGAGGCAATAAGCAAGGATAGAAGACTACTGAAGCAATAAATGCTATGAAATAACAATACTGACAGGTATGAAGATCAACATATCCAGTATAAGAAAAAAGAAAGAAACAAGGTGAATAAGGTGCTTGCTGTGCTACCCACTTAACGACCGCCTAACGCCGATAGGCGTCGGCAGGTCGAAGTGGTGTTTCCATGGAAATGGCCGTTCCATGTCAGTTCATGGAGGGTGTCTCCATGAACAGCCTGCGAGCCTCCGATCACGGCTCGCAGGCGTAATGTAAACACGAGGGGAAGAAATCCCCTGTGTTTAAATCCTACGGCGCTGCTGTCGCAGCAGCGCCGTAAAGCAGATCGGCGATCCCCGGCCTGTGATTGGCCGGGGATCACCTGCATCTGATAGCTTAAGCCTATCAGAGGCGGTACAGGATGGATCGCTGTCCGGTGCCACCAATAGCGAGAGGGAGGGAAGGAGAGGGAGGGAGGAGTATCGCTGCGTTGGGGAGCTTTGAGGAGATCTCCCCGCTCGGCCACACAGAGCGGCAGCGATCAGACCCCCCAGCAGGACATCCCCCTAGTGGGGGAAAAAAGGGGGAAGTCTGATCGAGCTGCCTCAAAGCTGATCTGTGCTGCGGGCTGGAGAGCACAGATCAGTGAAAGATACCCCGGTGCTTAAGTGCTTGGTTATGATATAATATATAAAAATATGTAATTGCTACTGTGCCACTGCCAGGCCCAGCACATTCAGTGACTACCTGTCCCCTCCCAATCACTGCACCTCTTCACTGTTCAGTGCACCTACCTACCTACCTACCTACCTACGTGAGTGCACGCATTGTTAATACCACCAGTCATTGCACCTGTTCACTAGAGATGTAGCGAACGGTTCACCGGCGAACGGTACCAGGCGAACTTCGGTGGTTCGCGTTCGCCTGCACCAGGCGAACTTTTGCGGAAGTTCGATTCGCCCCATAATGCACTATGAAGGTCAACTTTGACCCTCTGCATCACAGTCAGCAGGGACATTGTAGCCATTCAGGGTACGCTAAGTCCTGGAGCCCCACCCCCCTTATATAAGGCAGCCTCTGGTGGCCATTACAGTCACTCGTCTGCCTGCTATTAGACAGACTAGGGCGAGCTGCTGCAGATTGTTCTCCTAGGGACAGATTAGTTAGGTTCTTGGCTGCTTAGCTTGCTCCTGGCTGATTATTATTGCTTTTATAGCACCCCTCAACAGCTCTTTTCAGAGCTAATCCTGTACTTTTTTTTTCTGTGTGTCAAACTGACACTTTTGTTGCATGCACAGCCTTGCTAATTCATAGTGTGTGTGCCACTGCCAGCAGCCCAGCACATTCAGTGACTACCTGTGTGTGTGACAGGGAGCTGCACATTGTACTACCCACCCAGTACCGCATATACCCAGTACCTGTTGTGTTTACTTAACCCACCTCATCACTGCATATCCCTAGCTTTGTGTTGAGTGAACCCAGCTCACTGCATCTAACTACCTGTTGTGTTCAGTGAACCCAGCTCACTGCATCTAACTGCCTGTTGTGTTCAGTGAACCCAGCTCACTGCATCTAACTACCTGTTGTGTTGAGTGAACCCAGCTCACTGCATCTAACTACCTGTTGTGTTGAGTGAACCCAGCTCACTGCATCTAACTACCTGTTGTGTTGAGTGAACCCAGCTCACTGCATCTAACTACCTGTTGTGTTGAGTGAACCCAGCTCACTGCATATAACTACCTTTATTGTTCAGTGAACCCACCTCACTGCATATAACTACCTGTTGTGTTGAGTGAACCCACCTCACTGCATATAACTACCTTTACTGTTCAGTGAACCCACCTCACTGCATCTAACTACCTGTTGTGTTAAGTGAACCCACCTCACTGCATCTAACTACCTTTATTGTTCAGTGAACCCACCTCACTGCATCTAACTACCTTTACTGTTCAGTGAACCCACCTCACTGCATCTAACTACCTGTTGTGTTCAGTGAACCCAGCTCACTGCATCTAACTACCTTTACTGTTCAGTGAACCCACCTCACTGCATATAACTACTTGTTGTGTTGAGTGAACCCAGCTCACTGCATCTAACTACCTGTTGTGTTGAGTGAACCCACTTCACTGCATATAACTACCTTTATTGTTCAGTGAACCCACCTCACTGCATCTAACTACCTATTGTGTTCAGTGAACCCAGCTCACTGCATCTAACTACCTTTACTGTTCAGTGAACCCACCTCACTGCATATAACTACCTGTTGTGTTGAGTGAACCCAGCTCACTGCATATACCTAGCATCCCCCCGAGATGGACAAAATGGACAAACCAGGTAGAGGAAGAGGTAGAGGCAGACCCAGAGGAAGGCCACCAGGCACCGGCAGGTCTGTGCAAGGTGGTGTTGCTGTGATTTCGTGCGGACCTGGCCCAAAATACAGTGCTCAGAAGAAGGCACGTGCCATCACTTCCCCAAATTGTGAGGATGTGGTTGAGTATTTAACACAGAACACCTCATCTCCCGCAGCCAGTGCCACCAGCGCTAGTACAAGCACCACATCCGCTGCATTTGACACTTCGCAGGAGTTATTTGGTGGTGGTGAAATCACTGATTCACAGACACTACTGCAACAACAAGAAGAAGGCGCAGGTACACCACCTCATACATTTGAGTTAGGTGGCGCTAGTATGGACGTAACGTGTGAGGAGGGGGATGATGAACCACCTGAAGTTGGTGCAGTTGAGGAGGTGTCTGAGGAAAGCGAAGCTGGGCAGGAGGATTATGATGATGATTATACGGATGCCACGTATGTTCCCAGTAGAGGAGATGACCAGGGGGACAGTTCAGAGGGGGAGTCAGAGAGGAGTAGGAGGAGACGACTCCATGATAGAAGCAGAGGGAGCTCATCCTCAGAAACAGCTGGGGACAGTGTCCGGCACCATGTATCGCCAGCTATGGACAGCCAGCCAACATGCCTTTCAACGTCAGCTGCTGATGCCACCATAGTGCCATCATCCCAGGGGGGCTCAGCGATTTGGAAATTTTTTAACATGTGTGTCTCAGATCGGAGCAAAGCCATCTGTTCTCTCTGCCAGCAAAAATTGAGCCGTGGAAAGGCCAACTCTCACGTAGGGACAAGTGCCATACGAAGTCACCTGGAGAAAAGGCACAAAAAGCTATGGCAAGAACACCTGAGGAAGAGCAGCACCCAAAAGACAAGCCACCCTACTTCTCCTCTTACTCCTTCAGGTGCATCGTCTTCATCTGCTTTCTCCCTTGCACCTTCACAGCCACCCTCCTCCACACCGCCTCTTCCCTTGAGCGGTTCCTTCTCCTCTGCCCACAGCAGTACCTAGCTGTCCGTGAAGGAAGTATTTGAGCGTAAGAAGCAAATGTCTGCCAGTTATCCTCTTGCCCGGCGTCTGACAGCTGGCGTGGCGGAACTATTAGCTCGCCAGCTATTACCATACAAGCTGGTGGAGTCGGAGGCTTTCTGTATGTTTGTGGCCATTGGTACACTGCAGTGGAAGATACCAGGCCACAATTATTTTTCATAAAAGGCCATACCCAAACTGTACCGTGCAGTTGAGAGGCAAGTGGCCCATTGGGTCAACCTGGTGACCGATGGCAGCAAGCAGGGAGTACGTGGCTGCGCAGCGGACTGACTTGTCACACGTCCACGGCTTGCAGGCAGGCCTCCAGCCACCTCCTCTCCGCCTGCTACCACCTCTTCACTGTCGTCATCCTCCTCCTCCTCCTTGGCTGGTGCCACGATCTCCTCTCCAGCTACACAGCCCCCGCACCCCAGGGCCTATGCTGCATGCCAGGTACGACGGTGTCACGCAATCTTAGACATGTCTTGCCTCAAAGCGGAGAGTCACACTGGAGAAGCTCTCCTGGCTGCTCTTAACAAACAGGTGGAGCAATGGCTGACCCCGCACAAGCTTGATATCGGCAACGTGGTGTGTGACAATGGCAGCAATCTCATTTTCGCGTTGAATTTGGGAAAGCTGACACATGTACCCTGCATGGCACATGTGCTGAATCTGGTTGTGCAAAGATTTGTGTCCAAGTACCCAGGCTTAGAGGACGTCCTGAAGCAGGCCAGGAAGTTGTGTGGGCATTTCAGGCGCTCTTACATGGCCATGGCACGCTTTGCGGACATTCAGCTTAGAAACTTCTTGCCGGTGAGACGCCTGATTTGCGATAGCCCGACTCGCTGGAATTCCACCCTGCTGATGTTCTCTCGCCTGCTAGACCAGGAGAAAGCCGTCACCCAGTACCTGTATCATTACAGTACAAGGACACAATCTGGGAAGATGGGGATGTTGTGGCCCAACACTGATTCAAAATGCATGCAGGGTCATGGAGCCCTTTGAGGAGGTGCCCAAACTGGTGAGTCACGCTGAGGGCACCATCAGCGACTTGATCCCCTACACCTACTTCCTGGAGCGTGCCGTGCGTAGAGGGGTGGATACAGCTGTGGAGGAGCGTGAACGAGAACAGTTACGGCAGCAGGAGTCGTGGGAGCGATTTACATCCGAACCCGATGTTTCCATAACACCTGCGGCAGCACAGAGGGGGGAGGAGGAGGAGGAAGAAGAGGAGTTGTGTGGGGAAGGAGAGGAGTCAGACTCTGATGATGATGATGAGGAAGGTGTTTCTGTGGAGGAGGAAGAGGCGGCGGAAGAAGAACAACCGCGGCAGCCGTCACAGGGGGCTTCTGCTGCTCCACGTTCCTGTGGTATTGTTCGTGGCTGGGGGGAGGAAGAGGAGTTGTGTCCGTCACTGAGGAAGAGCAAGAGGAGATAGAGAGTATGTCTGCATCCAGCTGTGTGCAGATGGCCTCTTTCTTGTTGTCCAGCCTGTTGAGGGACCCCCGTATCAAAAAACTCAAGGCGAATGACCTGTACTGGGTGGCCACGATACTAGACCCTCGGTACAGGCACAAAGTGGCAGACCTGTTACCAACTCAACACAAGGCAGAAAGGATGCAGCACTTGCAGAACAAGCTGTCGATGATGCTTTACAATGCGTTTAAGGGTGATGTGGCTGCACAATGCAATCAAGGTACCACTGGCAGTAACCCTCCTCCTCCCAAGTCCACGCAGGCAAGGACAGGATGCTCCAGCAATCTCAGGGTGATATCAGACATGTGGACATTCTTTAGTCCAACTCCTCGCCATAGTCCTTCCAGATCCACCCTCCACCAACACCTGGACCGGCCGGTAGCCGACTGCCTGGCCTTGATTGTGGATGTAGACACTGCAAGCAGTGACGATGAACCCTTGGACTACTGGTTGTGCAGGCTTGACCTGTGGCCAGAGCTGTCCCAATTTGCCATCCAACTTCTCTCTTGCCCTGCCGCAAGCGTCCTGTCAGAAAAGACCTTCATTGCAGCTGGAGGCATTGTCACAGAGAAGACAGTGTTCAGTACCTGACCTTTATCAAAATGAATAAGGAATGGATCATGGAGGGCTACTGCACGACCAAAGACTAAGTCAGTCCCTACACACAGCATCTCTGCCTGCAGGCCTACTTGCCTTCTCCGCTGCCACCACCAACAGCGTCCAGGACTTTAGGCGGATTCCTTAATATTTAAGGCCGCTGCTAGCAGCGGCCGCTATACTAATTTTTCTGGTGCGTGTACATGCCGTCCTAATTTTTCTGGCTGCACTGCGGGCGGCTGCAACAAAAAAACAAAAGGCATGTACATGTGCCCATCCTCCTTCGTGAGCATTACCTTGCCATGGTGAAGGGGCTTGCATATCACAATGAAGCAATGACCACCGGCTATTTGAGTGTCTCGGGTGGGGGTGGTACACAAAAGATAATAAGGTCGTTGCTTCATTGTGGTCAGACCAAATTTGATCAGCTGGACAGTCACTGTTGTTCTATCATTGAGCTACCACAGCCCCGCGACCATATGGGCTTGAAAACCGCCACGGCCTACACTCTCGCCACGGCGCGCACCAGTCCAGCACGGCCATCACTACGCAAACAGCTGTTTGCGGTGCGTTACACAGTGAGTTTGGTGCGTCTGTGTGAAGCAGAACTCTAATTACACTCCCTGATTGATGTATACACATGCAAGATGTTTAAAAGCACTTTAGGCCTGCAATTTAGCATTCAATGTGATTTCTGCCCTTAAAATGCTGCTTTGCGCCACATCCACATTTTTCCCCGGGACTTTGGGCATGTATCCCACTCCGCCATGCCCCCCTCCAGGTGTTAGACCCCTTGAAACATCTTTTCCATCACTTTTGTGGCCAGCATAATTTTTTCTATTTTTCAAAGTTTGCATCCCCATTGAAGTCTATTGCGGTTCGCGAACTTTTCCGCGAACCAAACCTTCCGCGAAGGTTTGCGAACCGAAAATCGGAGGTCCGCTACATCACTACTGTTCATGGTGGTACCTGTGTGTGTGTGTGACAGGTGCACATGTGTAATACCCTTCACTGCATGTACCTACCTGTTGTGTTCAGTGCACCCACCTACCTACGTGAGCGCATGCAGTGTGATATTTAATACCACCAGTCAATGTACCTGTTCATGGTATGTGTGTGTGACAGGTGCACATTTGTAATACCCATCACTGCATATAACTACCTGTTGTTCAGTGCACCCACCTACCTATGTGAGTGCACGCAGTGTGATATTTAATACCACCAGTCACTGTACCTGTTCACGGTACGTTTGTGTGAGACAGGTGAACATTTGTAATATCCATCACTGCATACACCTACCTGTTGTGTTCAGTACACCCACCTACCTACGTGAGTGCATGCAGTGTGATATTTAATACCACCAGTCACTGTACCTGTTCATGGTACGTGTGTGTGAGACAGGTGCACATTTGTAATACCCATCACTGCATATACCTAATTGTTGTGTTCAGTGCACCCACCTACCTACGTGAGCGCACGCAGTGTAATATTTAATACCACCAGTCACTGTACCTGTTCACGGTATGTGTGTATGAGACAGGTGCACATTTGTAATACCCATCACTGCATATACCTACCTGTTGTGTTCAGTGCACCCACCTACTTACGTGAGTGCACACAGTGTGATATACCATTCCGTGCATACCCTTTAACTGCACCCGTGTGACTGCACATTGTATTAGTCAAGTCAGTGCATACCTTTCACTTCATCCCCCCCCCGAATATGGAAAAAACAAAAGGCAGAGGCAGGCCACCTGACATGATTGTTCGAGGTCGCGCTGTCTTGATTTCGTGCAGCCCTCAACCAAAGTACAGTGTTCAGAAAAAGGCACGTGCCCTCAACCACCAATATTGTCAGGACGTAGTTGACTAACACAGAACACCTCATCTTTCTCAGCTTCTGCACGGAAGCGTGACATATCTTCCTCCTCCTGCTCTGATTCTGGCACCCCACTTAACACTAAGTCGGCCGCCACCACCAAAGTGCCATCACCCCAGGGCTCAGTGGTGTGGAATTTTTCGTGTGTGTCTGCCTCAGATGAGAGCAATGCCATCTGTACTCTCTGCCACCGAAAATTGAGCCGTGGAAAGACCAAGACCCACGTAGGGAAAACTACCTTACGAAGGCACATGATTACAAAGCACAAACTGCAATGGGATGGCCACCTGAGGAAAAGCAGCACACAAAAGCAAAGCCACACACTGCAGTGGAAGATACCAGGCTGCAATTTTTTCTCAAAATAGGCGATACCTAAACTGTACCGTGATGTTGAAAGGCAAGTGGTGACATCTCTGGCACACAGCGTTGGGTCAAGGGTCTATCTGACCAAGGATGCCTGGTCTGCAAAGCACGCTCAGGCCTGCCCGAAAACTAAGTCAGTCCCCACACTCAGCATCTCTGCCTGCAAGCCATGTGACTGCCTGACCGAAGACTATGTCACTCCCCACACAGCATCTCTGCCCGCAGGCCGGTTGACTGCCTTCTCCGCCACCACCAACAGGGTCAAGGACTCCAGGCAGATTCCTGAAATGTTAAGGCCGCTGCTAGCAGCGGCCGCTATAATAATTTTTCTGGTGCGTGTACATGCCCGCCTAATTTTTCTGGCTGCACTGCAGCTGCAACAACAAAACAAAAGGCATGTACATGTGTCAATTCCCCTTCATGATCATTACCTTGCCGCGGTGAAGGGGCTTGTGTATCACACTGAAGCAATGACCGCCGGCTATATGAGCGTCTCGGGGGGCGGGGGACACCCACGATAATAAGGTTGTTGCTTCATTGTGGACAGACCAAATTTGATCAGCTGGACAGTCACTGTTCTGTCATTCAGCTACCTCGGCCTGGCGACCATATGGGCTGGAAAGCCGCCATCACCTGCACTCTCGTCATGGTGCACACCAGTCCAGCACGGCCGTCACTACACAAACAGCTGTTTGCAGTCACTGCATACCTTTCACTGCATCTTTGACTGCACATTGTATTATACCTGGCAGTCAGTGCATACCTTTCACTTGAATGGATGGCAGACTTGCCCTCCATAACAGATTCTCATTAAAGGATTTAAAGTTGATTCATCTCATATACAGCAGGGCCTCGAAAGTCCTCCTGCATTCTTATTTTTAGTCACTACCTTGGGACGTGCCATGCCTGCTGCCTTCCTTGGATGTGTGGTAGCCGTTCCTGCTTCTTTGCCCACAGCGTGCCTGCTGCCTTCCTTGGATGTGTGGTGGTGGTAGCCGTTTCTTAGGCTCCCACTCCGGACCGGAATCAAACCAGGATTCCTCGGACATTACCCGTGGTCCCAATGGCAGACTTGCCATCCATAACAGATTCCCGTTACAGGTACTGAACAGCGAGCAGAAAATGTAATTTAAAAAGAATAGATGTAAGCTTTAACAATGGCAGAGAAAGAACCATCGAAAGTTGATAAGGCAGTCAGATATTACCTGATATCACTGAGGAAGAGCAATCTCGCCATGGTGCGCACCAGTCCAGCACGGCCGTCACAACACAAACAGCTGTTTGCGGTGCGTTACACAGTGAGTTTGGTGTGTCAGTGTGGAGCAGTACTCTAATTACACTCCCTGATTGATGTATACACATGCAGGATGTTTTAACCTCCTTGGCGGTCATCCCGAGCTGAGCTCGGGGTATGCCGCCGGAGGTCGCCGCTCAGGCCCTGCTGGGCCGATTTCCATTCTGAAAAAAGCAGCACACGCAGCCGGCACTTTGCCAGCCGCGTGTGCTGCCCGATCGCCGCCGCTCCGCGGCGATCCGCCGCGTGCAGCGGCGAAAGAGGGTCCCCCCAGCCGCCCGAGCCCAGCGCAGCCGGAACAAACAGTTCCGGCCGGCGCTAGGGGCTGGATCGGGCGGCTCTGACGTCAGGACGTCGACTGACGTCCGTGACGTCACTCCGCTCGTCGCCATGGCGACGAGGAAAGCGAAACAAGATAGGCCGCTCATTGCGGCCTATCTTGTTACTTTCGATTGCCGGAGGCGATCGAAAGTACGCTTCCGGAGCGCCCTCTAGTGGGCTTTCATGCAGCCAACTTTCAGTTGGCTGCATGAAATATTTTTTTTTTAATTTAAAAAAAAACACATTGCAGCCTCCCTGGCAAAATAAATAAACCGCCAGGGAGGTTAAAGCACTTTAGGCCTGCAATTTAGCATTCAGTGTGATTTCTGCCCTTAAAACACTGCTTTGCGTCAAATCCAGATTTTTCCCCGGGGATTTTTGGCGTCTATCCCACTCATCCATGCAAAAACTCAGATGTTAGAGCCCTTGAAACATCTTTTCCATCACTTTTCTGGCAGCATAAGTGTTTCTAGTTTTCAAAGTTCGCCTCCCCATTGAAGTCTATTGCGGTACGCGAAAGTTCGCAAGAACCAAAGTTTTGCAGAAGTTCACAAACCCGGCAGCCGGTATAGTAGGCTGCAGCAGCCAAGTTATCTAAAACAAGATAAGTAGGAAGGGGCAGTTAAAGGGTTAATGAATGATTGCTGCTGTTTGCCATAGCAACAATCATTCACTTTTTAATGGGTGTGGTCACATGCATAAGTGTTGGCTTTGGGGGCATTCATGCGGGAGTGTGTTGTGCTGGCTTTCATTCTTGGATGTAGACTCTCATGTTTTTTCATGTCATGCTTATTTATTTATTAGTATAAAGGGTAGTTTTGCATTTTTGTTTGTCTATACATATACTGTGTCACTTTCTTAAAGAGGAGCTGTCAGCCATACTATGCCAGATAAAAAAACGGCATATATACCGGTAAGTAGATAAATACTAGCTCTACTTACATAACATGTGTATTGCATGGTCCAAGTGTTGATTTCAGTGAACTTTATAAAATAAAAAAAGGTAAATGGAGAGAATTCTGTTCGCTGGCAGGGGCCATCTTTACTCCCTCCAGCTGAGGCCAATGGTGAGGTCATTTTCTCCCTCACTCCCCCTCCTCCCCACACCAATAGCGAGCGTTGATTGTAAATGCAGGGGTTCCCTAAGGAAATAGTAGCAGGAACGGGGTTCCCCATGGATGCGATGTGATGCGGTAGTGGCAGCCACTGCCCACATGAATCAGTGGAGATGCCTGTCGGGCTGGAGTGTGGGGAGGGGGCAGACATGGACAGTCATGGGAGATTCAGCCAATGAGAGGAAAAGGAGTGAAAGTGACACAAGCTGTATCTGTGCAGAAACGCCCCCCGCCCCAGCCTGCACTGCAACTTCTCTTTTGCAGCTGATTACTGGCTGCGTACTAAGGAGCCAGAGACATGAGGATTAATCTCTGCAATATAAAAGTAAGATTGATTTTAAAGTTATGCATTGCCTTTATAGGATTCCTTTTATATAATCAACAGATAGAAATAGAGAATTGGTTTTGTTTTTCATGCCTAACAGTTACTCTTTAAAAGAAAAGTTATTTGTAAGTTATCATTTTGAAAGTTTTTAATTTTAGGTGCCAATACCGCATCACTAGAGGGAGGTAGGTGAAGCCATGCAAATCATCCAGTAACCTCATTTGCATCCAGAACTGCTCTTTTTAGCGCATCTATAGTTTATCAATAAGCTGTAATTACAGTAACACTTGTTGCCACGCTGCCATGCCTTTAAACTAAGGTTTCAATGCAACTGTACTTATAATTTAGTAAGCCACAGCCTGTAGGAAGCAATATGGTTTGATGCAGAGATATGTTTGTAAATCATCTCTGAATATGTAAGATTATTAGATAAATCCAAACTTGCTTGAAAGATAACCTGAAAACTGCAGGAAAAGGTCATATAAGGACGAGGATGCTACAGACATCACCAGTAAACCACAGTAATCTTTCACAAATAAGTACATTAAATAGACATCTTAAACTGATGGGGGAACAAATAATTGTGTAATTTACAAATGAAGCATGACATAGAAGCTTCATTAACATGTTTAAGCATACTTTGTCTAGGTCACAGTGTTTATATTCAGTCATTACTTTCTAGAGTTATGCATTTCTGTCAATCTAGCTCATTATATTTGATTAAAGAATTAGAGGAAGCTCACTCTTCAACTATAACAAGAAGAATTCCATTTGTTTGTGAAATTTGTTTGTGAAATGTAATAGTGTATTTCTTTATTATACCAATCAATATGTAATTAGCTTTCACAACTGTGAGTAATTGTTTGATATTGCCCATGCTTTGCAGTAGATTTGAAACGCATACTTAAAGCGAAATGAAACCCAGCATTTCTTCTTTGCTCTAAAAAATTATTTACAGCATATTATATACAACCAGCATTTTTTTTTTACTAAAACAGCATTCAAGGGGTTACACACAGAGATGGAAAGTTCAGTGCAGAGAAATGTGGACGCATCCAAAGCTATAGATAATGTTATCTTGTGTTTACTTAAGTGTATCAAGTGAGGAATGTGACACATTCTCTGACTGGAGAAGCTGCTGGACACTAGAGATGGCCTCCGATTTTAGGTTCGCAAACCAGGTTCGCGAACTTCCACAAAAGTTCGATTTGCACAAACGTTCGCGAACCGCAATAGACTTCAATGGGGAGGCGAACTTTGAAAACTAGAAACACTTATGCTGGCCAGAAAAGTGATGGAAAAGATGTTTAAAGGTGTCTTCCCTGCATTTACAATCAATGCTCGCTATTGGTGTGGAGAGGAGGGGGAGTAAGGGAGGAAATGACCTCACCATTGGCTTCAGCTGGAGGGAGTAAAGATAGCCCCTGCAAGTGAACAGAATTCTCTCCATTTACCTTTTTTTATTTTATAAAGTTCACTGAAATCAACACTTGGACTATGCAATACACATGTTATGTAAGTAGAGCTAGTATTTATCTACTTATACTGTATATGCCGTTTTTTTATCTGGCATAGTATGGCTGACAGCTCCTCTTTAAGAAAGTGACACAGTATATGTATAGACAAACAAAAATGCAAAACTACACTTTTATACTAATATATAAATAAGCATGACATGAAAAAACATGAGAGTCTACATCCAAGAATGATAGCCGACACAACACACTCCCGCATGAATGCCCCCAAAGCCAACACTTATGCTTGTGACCACACCCATTAAAAAGTGAATGATTGTTGCTATGGCAAACAGCAGCAATCATTCATTAACCCTTTAACTGCCCCTCCCTACTTATCCTGTTTTAGATAACTTGGCTGCTGCAGCCTACTATACTCAGGCTGCCTCCCTAAGCCTAATGCAGGGTGGCATAGGGAGCACTTGATATTTAATTGATCAAGATTAGAGGTGCCCTGAATTTCCGATTTTAGGTTCACAAACTTCTGCAAAAGTTTGGTTTGCGCAAACTTTCGCGAACAGCAATAGACTTCAATGGGGAGGCGAACTTTGAAAACTAGAAACACTTATGCTGGCCAGAAAAGTGATGGAAAAGATGTTTCAAGGGGTCTAACATCTGAGTTTTTGCATGGATGAGTGGGATAGACGCCAAAAATCCCACGGGAAAAATCTGGATTTGACGCAAAGCAGCGTTTTAAGGGCCGAAATCACATTGAATGCTAAATTGCAGGCCTAAAGTGCTTTAAAACATCTTGCATGTGTATACATCAATCAGGGAGTGTAATTAGAGTTCTGCTTCACACTGGCACACCAAACTCACTGTGTAACGCACCGCAAACAGCTGTTTGTGTTGTGACGGCCGTGCTGGACTGGTGCGCACCATGGCGAGATTGCTCTTCCTCAGTGATATCAGGTAATGTCTGACTGCCTTATCAACTTTCGATGGTTCTTTCTCTACCATAGTTAAAGCGTACATCTAATTTTTTTAAAATACATTTTCTGCTGGCTGTTTAATACCTGTAACAGAATCTGTTATGGATGGCAAGTCTGCCATTGTGAGTGACCAAAGGTAATGGCCACGGAATCAGGGTTCAATTCCGGTGCGGAGTGGGAGACTGAGAACCGGCTACCACCACCACACATCCAAGTAAGAACCATTTGCTGTATAAGTAATGTACCTGCCCTGACCGTGCTTTGCAGACCAGGCATCTGTGGTCAGATGGACCCTTGACCCAGTGCAAGATGAACCAAATCAGCAGCATTTGGCAAGAATGTGTTATAGAGGGCAAGTCTGCCATTCATTCAACTGTGTGAAACTTTCGATGGTACTTTCTCAGTAGCATGGTGACCATGGGTAATGGCCAGGGAATCCTGGTTCGATTTCGGTCCAGAGTGGGAGCCTAAGAAACGGCTACCACCACCACACATCCAAGGAAGTCCCAAGGTAGTGACAAAAAATAACAATACAGGAGGACTTTTGAGGCCCTGCTGTATATGAGACTAATCAACTTTAATACCTTTAACGAGAATCTGTTATGGAGGGCAAGTCTTCCATCCATTCAAGTGAAAGGTATGCACTGACTGCCAGGTATAATGCAATGTGCAGTCACAGATGCAGTGAAAGGTATGCAGTGACTGCAAACAGCTGTTTGTGTAGTGCTGGACTGGTGTGCACCATGACGAGAGTGCAGGTGATGGCGGCTCTCCAGCCCATATGGTTGCCGGGCTGATGTAGCTGAATGACAGAAACGATGATGGAGACTGGCACGTCCAAAAATAGAAAAGCTCTTTTATTGAGTAATCATTAAAAGCAGTGGTAATACAGCGACAGCCCGCTGTTTCAGGTGTCAGCCCTTTCTCAAGCTGTTTCAACCACATAAAAGAGTGAAGCTCGTACACTTATATACTGCCCACTCACACTAACATCCAATAGATTTAAATTCACAACAGCCAATCAGTTTACCTGCATTGCCCTGCGGACCTAAGTGAATACATGTCCCTGACGTGTCAAACGTAGCCAAAACAGTATTCACCGTGGCTCTGTGGCATCATCCCACACAACAGAAACCTCCCATGGCCTCCTATTTGCCACTGAAGGACCAGGTGACTCTATTCCGTGTGACGTCATCACGCAGACGCCACCCTGGGTGCGCTCAAATGTCTTGCGCAAAACTAAGTGCGCATTTGACCAAAAGACGTGACTGGATGCCGCCCCCTAGGCGGAAACATCCACACGTCATATGTAAACAAAGCGCTGCCCTATACACGGCAGCCAATAGCGAACCCACAGGTAGCCTCTCCATAGCAACCCCACACATTATAACAACATATATTAAACAATCTCACCACGTCCTCTGCGACAAAGAAGAAAGTCAGCGGACTTCCTAGATCCAGATCCGCAGATGCAGGCAAATGAAAGCTCTGTAGTAAAAAGAGCAAAATATATACATTCGAACAAGCAGCTAAAGTACACCAAAGCATGTCACACACAAAAGCCCAATTCATACTCACGATTGAGCCCTCCATTTCCCATCACCCCCAATCTCTTTATCCAGCCCAACTCCCATCTCAATAGTTCATTAGATCTACTATGTCTTCCCCTCCAGGAACCAGGGACCCCATCTATGACCTGCACCTTCAGTTGTGACACATTATAATGCATCAAAGTAAAGTGAGCTGAAACTGCTTGTTTTGTGTCACCATTGCGGATGGAACTTTTGTGGGAACAAATCCTATCCCTAACCTTCTGCGTAGTCATGCCAACGTAGCGTAGGCCACAAGGGCATTTTAAATAATAAATCACGAAACTAGATTCACAGGTATAAAAGTCCCGGATCAAATATTTCGTACCTTTAGTTGGGTGATAAAATTCAGGGCCCTTGATGATATGTCCGCAAAGGTGACAACCCAGACAAGGATAAGTCCCCATCCTCCTGTTGGGCACTAGTCCCACAGGAGCATGGTGAAAACCTTATCTCTAATTGTAGGTGCTCGTTTGAAAGACTGAAGTGGTGGGTGCCTAAATTCTGGAATATTAGGGAAAGCATCCCTCAATAGATGACAATGACGTCCATTTTGTACCATTTTGTACATTGAATTTTATCAACCAACTAAAGGTACGAAATATTTGATCCGGGACTTTTATACCTGTGAATCTAGTTTCGTGATTTATTATTTAAAATGCCCTTGTGGCCTAGACTACGTTGGCATGACTACGCAGAATGTTAGGGATAGGATCTGTTCCCATAAAAGTTCCATCCGCAATGGTGACACAAAACAAGCAGTTTCAGGGGTCCCTGGTTCCCTGGAAGACATAGTAGATCTAATGAACTATTGAGACGGGAGGCGGGCTGGATAAAGAGATTGGGGGTGATGGGAAATGGAGGGCTCAATCGTGAGTATGAATTGGGCTTTTGTGTGTGACATGCTTTGGTGTACTTTAGCTGCTTGTTCTAATGTATATATTTTGCTATTTTTACTACAGAGCTTTCATTTGCCTGCATCTGCGGATCTGGATCTAGGAAGTCCGCTGACTTTCTTCTTCTTCTGGTGAGATTGTTTAATATATGTTGTTATAATGTGTAGGGTTGCTATGGAGAGGCTACCTGTGGGTTCGCTATTGGCTGCCGTGTATAGGGCAGCGCTTTGTTTACATATGACGTGTGGATGTTTCCACCTAGGGGGCGGCATCCAGTCACGTCTTTTGGTCTAATGCGCACTTAATTTTGCGCAAGACATTCGAGCGCACCCAGGTTGGCATCTGCGTGTTGACGTCACACGGAATAGAGTCACCTGGTCCTTCAGTGGCAAATAGGAAGCCGCGGGAGGTTTCTGTTGTGCGGGATGATGCCACAGAGCCACGGCGAATACTGTTTTGGCTACGTTTGACACGTCAGGGACATGTCTTCACTCAGGTCCAATGCAGGTAAACTGATTGGCTGACATGTTTCGGGCCATACAGCCCTTAATCATAGCACATAGCCACAGCTCATATTTCTCAGTTAAAAAGGGGGGAGAAAAGAGTGCCACACCCAAAGTTGACATGGGCCAGCCCACATGCGGGAGGGTCCAGCATAACAATATAAGCTGTCAGTCAATGGGTGAGCACCAGCCCCATATACAAAGTAAACATCTATTAAAAGGTATAAATTCTTGTAGGCAACATAAAACCAAGAAAAAAAGAAAAAAAAACTTTAAAGAACAATCAAAGTGCACAAAGAGGAGTACAAAATTATATAATACACCATTTGTTCACCCGCATTAACATTTATGTATTGGGTGATGTGCCCATCGTTAATGCGGGTGAACAAATGGTGTATTATATAATTTTGTACTCCTCTTTGTGCACTTTGATTGTTCTTTAAAGTTTTTTTTTCTTTTTTTCTTGGTTTTATGTTGCCTACAAGAATTTATACCTTTTAATAGATGTTTACTTTGTATATGGGGCTGGTGCTCACCCATTGACTGACAGCTTATATTGTTATGCTGGACCCTCCCGCATGTGGGCTGGCCCATGTCAACTTTGGGTGTGGCACTCTTTTCTCCCCCCTTTTTAACTGAGAAATATGAGCTGTGGCTATGTGCTATGATTAAGGGCTGTATGGCCCGAAACATGTCAGCTTTGTACTTTTTTTAAATGCTGTGAGGATACGTCCTAAATAAACTACAAGACTGTGGAGAGACTTGTTGCGGACCGCATCTTTCATCTTTACTACAGTGTCCAGGCCTGGCTGCCTATGGTCCAGCACTGCCTTCCACAGTGCAGTCGAGCGGTTGTTTCCTGATTGCCTAAACTGATTGGCTGTTGTGAATTTAAATCTATTGGATGTTAGTGTGAGTGGGCAGTATATAAGTGTACGAGCTTCACTCTTTTATGTGGTTGAAACAGCTTGAGAAAGGGCTGACACCTGAAACAGCGGGCTGTCGCTGTATTACCACTGTTTTTAATGTTTACTCAATAAAAGAGCTTTTCTATTTTTGGACGTGCCAGCCTCCATCATCGTTTTTGTATACAGCTGGGACCCTTGGGTGCGAGGATCCATCGAGGCTTGGGCACCCACTTCCCTGGTTTATGAATGCCACTCTTTTTACCCTTGTGTCAACTGTCAAGTAGCCGAATGACAGAACAGTGACTGTCCAGCCAGCAGATCAAATTTGGTCTGTCCACAATGAAGCAACTACCTTATTATCGTGGGTGTGCCCCCCCCCCCCCCCCCCCCGAAACACTTATATAGCCGGCGGTCATTGTTTCATTGTGATACGCAAGCCCCTTCACTACGGCAAGGTAATGATCACGAAGGGGAATTGGCACATGTACATGCCTTTTGTTTTGTTGTTGCAGCTGCAGTGCAGGCAGAAAAAATAAGCAGGCATGCAAACGCACCCGAAAAATTATTATAGCGGCCGCTGCTAGCAGCGGCCTTAAAATTTCAGGAATCCACCGGGAGTCCTTGACCCTGTTGGTGCGGGCAGAAATGCTGTGTGGGGAGCGACTTAGTCTTGGGGCAGGCAGTCACACGGTGTACAGGCAGAGATGCTGTGTGTGGGGACTGACTTAGTCTTTGGGGAGGCCTGAGCGTGCTTTGCAGACCAGGCATCCGTGGTCAGATTTAGAACAAATTGCGGCCTGGTATCTTCCACTGCGGTGTGTGGCTTTGCTTTTGTGTTCTGCTTTTTCCTTAAGTTGTCTTCCTATTGCAGTTTGTGCTTTTTAATCATGTGCCTTCGTAAGGTAGTTGTCCCTATGTGGGTCTTGCTCTTTCTACAGCTCAATTTTCGGTGGCAGAGAGTACAGATGGCATTGCTCTCATCTGAGGCAGACACACACAAAAATGTCCACACCGCTGAGCCCTGGGGTGATGGCACTTTGGTGGTGGCAGCCGACTGAGTGTTAAGTGGGGAGCCAGAATCAGAGCAGGAGGAGGAAGATATGTTGCGCTTCCGTGCGGAAGCTGAGAAAGATGAGGTGTTCTGTGTTAAATAGTCAACTACGCCCTGACAATATTGGGGGTTGATGGCTCGTGCCTTCTTCTGAACACTGTACTTTGGTCAGGGCCACACAAAATCACGACAGCGCGTCCTCGAAAAGACCTGCCTCTGCCTTTTGTTTTGTTCATATTGGGGGGGATGAAGTGAAAGGTATGCACTGACTTGACTAATACAATGTGCAGTCACACAGGTGCAGTTAACAGGTATGCACGGAGTGGTATATCACACTGCGTGCACTCACGGAGGTAGGTGGGTGCACTGAACACAACAGGTAGGTATATGCAGTGATGGGTATTACAAATGTGCACCTGTCACACACACGTACCATGAACAGGTACAGTGACTGGTGGTATTAAATATTACACTGCGTGCGCTCGCGTAGGTAGGTGGGTGCACTGAAGTGAACAACAGGTAGGTATATGCAGTGATGGGTATTACAATGTGCACCTGTCTCACACACAGGCAGGTACCGGACAGGTACAGTGACACCGGATGCGCTCAAGTAGGTAGGTGGGTGCACTGTGAACAACAGGTAGGTATATCCAGTGATGGGTATTATGATGTGCACCTGTCACACACAGACAGGTACAGACAGGCACAGTGATACTGCGTGCGCTCACGTAGGTAGGTGGGTGCACTGTGAACAACAGGTAGGTATATGCAGTGATGGATATTACAATGTGTACCTGGCACAGTAGTAATTATACCACCAAGGGGCCAAAGGCCAGCTGCGACTGACTGACAGGGCTGTATATAATGCAAGTGGGCCACACAAAAAAATTAGATCACAAGAACAAGATTAGCTCTCAAAAGAGCTGTTGAGGAGTACTTTTTTAGCAATAAGAATCAGCAAGGAGCAAGCTAACAAGCCTACAAGAGCCTAACTAAGCTTTCCCTATAGGTTTCTGCACAGCAGCTCTCCCTTCTCTAATTACTGCAGGAACACGAATGAGTCCAATGCCTGAGCCTTCCTGCCTTTTATAAGGGGGGGGGCTCCAGGAGGGAGTGTATCCTGATTGGCTACAATGTGCCTGCTGACTGTGATGTAGAGGGTCAAAGTTGACCCTCATGATGCACTATGGGGGTGACCTGAACTTCCAGAAAAGTTTGCGGTTCTCCGCGAACGCGAACCACCGAAGTTCGCCGGGAACCATTCGCCCATTCTTTTCCACAAAAGAGTGGCGCTACAATACTGCCATCATCCTCTGGATCCCAATCACATATGACAGATGAACTGGACCTGAAGGACAATGTCACTGTTACAGGATCAGATCTCCTCTCCCACCATCGAGTGGTGCTGTAAAGCGGATATCCTCCTTCAGGTACCAATCACATGTCAATTCATGTAATCGGGACCCGGAGGATGATGTTAGCATTACAGCACCACTTGGTGGTCGAAGAAGAAGGACAACCCTGCAAAAGAAGAGCTGACCCTGCATCTGGACCAGGTAAATGTCAAGTGTGCTGCTCTCTGTTAGGCTGTGTGAGGCAGATAATTTAATGATGCTGAATCACACATTAAAAAGAAAAACAAAAACCACAAAAACAAAGCAATAACGCCTCTAGTTATTCAATGTGATTGCGAGGGCAACAGTTCGGAGCTCCAATATTGTAAAGATGAATCACTCTGTCATTGCCTAGTGATGCATGTGATCAGGTCTGATCACAACACACATCGGACACAACACACACAGGCCCCGCCCATTGGATAATGAGCGCCATGGGTGAGACTCAGCCGTTCAGACCAGGGTGGGTACAATGGCACAATGACATGTTGGATACCTGATCACATCGATCTTGAGGCTCCCACTCCCACTGGAAGCTGCTCCATTGCATATGCTCATTGTTCTTCTACTTCCCATCAGAGACTGATAACGCGTATGTACAGCGTTCTGGTTGCTTTGTTGCTCAGCAAGGATCAGTATCTGATCCCTTAGGTGACAGGACTCAGCTTAACTTCCTTACGTCCGCGTCACCCGATAGGCGTGAACACGGTGGCTCCCCCCAGACCGTGTGGTTTGCAGGGGATCGTGCGTGCTGTTGCGTGCACATCCACCACTTGAATGACAGAGTTTTGCTCCGTTATCAGTCTACCAGTGCCACTAGGAGAGTGTTAGAGGAAATGCCATCTATTTACCTTGTACAGCGCTGCGAGATATGGCAGCACTGTACTGGGGACAGCCGTGTCACTCAGCTGTCCCCTACAGAGGCTCAAGAGCGATCGGCTCTCATAGGGTGATGACTATGACAGCCGATCGCTGTCATTGGCT
This sequence comes from Hyperolius riggenbachi, assembly GCF_040937935.1. Lineage (NCBI taxonomy): Eukaryota > Metazoa > Chordata > Amphibia > Anura > Hyperoliidae > Hyperolius > Hyperolius riggenbachi. The sequence goes on along the minus strand of NC_090650.1, from coordinate 192,565,327 downwards.
GGCAGAGGGAGAGAGGGAGGAGGGTAACATAATTAAAAAAATAGGGAAATTTATTTCAAAAAACAACAACAAACAAATAAATATACATTGGAGCAGCGATCAGAAAACTCTGTTGGTGGGCAGAAGGAGGGAGGGGGGGGGGTGACTTGTGTTCTGAGTTGTATGGCCCTGCAGTAAGTCCTTAAAGCTGCAGTGGCCTGAATTGTAAAAAAATAGCCTGGTCACCAGGGGGTTGTAAGCCTACGGTATTCAACTGATTAAGTTGGAGAAGTCTATATTTTGTTATGCATATGTGGTGGTGGTGGTGGTTGAAACATGTCTTTCCAATACTTTTGAACGATGTAAAGGTTATCATAATGCATACAGGATTTAAGACATTATGCAAAATGCGCAAACAACGATATGCATCAACAGCTGTATATTTAAAAAATGTCCCTTTTTTTATTACACAGATGTACAGTAACTTTAGATTTGATATTATATGTTGATTTCACATGCTTTAATTGATTAATAGGCTACACTGAATAAATAAAAGCACATAAATATGATGACAATGTTAAATACATATTTACCTTATGTATATGCTTTTGTGAAATTCCACGTAATCTACAGTAGTAATAAAGGTGATCCCAGCCTGTCAGAAGGTTATCTAATGCATCTTTCTGTGGGCAGTACCCAATTACAATATCTGTATTATGTGCAGATTTCATGCTTATTTCCTTTCTACATTGACAAACAAATAGATATGTATTACATGACTGTTCGCATTTGACATAAAAATGTGTTATTCTGCATATAAAAAAGCATACACAACCAATAAAACCCAATGGGAAATAAGCAAGAGATTAAACATCTATGACATTTTGGTTTCTGCCACTCACTTTCCCTTCCTTCCAGTTCCCACTGGGGCATTAAGTAACAGAAACACATAGCCATAAACTGAAATAGGGTTTAATTCCCCTCCATTCTGTCTGAAACTAAACTAAAAAAAAAGAAAAAGCTCTGGCAGAAGTGAGCTTTAAAAGTCTTGACAATCCCCCAGAAGACAGCAACCATGAAAAGCTGGACCGTATATACTGTCTGGCATACTGTAGCCAAAATTTTCATATACAAGTAACTGTGGAGCTTGTGGCGCAGAATGTTTGTGCAGAGTGTACACGTGTAACTGGCAGCGGAGTGAAACAGAATGTGTAGCAGTATCCCACACTTGTCAGCTGTCTCTGCACCTTACTGTGTCAGTGCCCCCCCCCCCCACACACACACACACACAACATGGCAAGTGTGGCAGTGCATGGTATAAGACTACCTGTGCCCCGCAGCATGTTGAGTGCTCTGTACCGCAGTGTGTCAGTGCCAGTGGTGATCGGGGATCCCCTCCTGCCTGTCAGTCACACTTGCTGTGTCTTATATCTATGATGCCATCTAGTGGCATCTTGAGACGCAGTGGTTATATTATTACGGTTATGTGCATAATTAAGTGCAAAGTAGCCAAAGATTACGCAGTAAGATTTTGCATCATACTTGCAAATTCGATGCAGAATTACAATTATGTAAAATTGGAGCTCATAACTACTCCCTAACATCTCGGGGAACATCAGGCTATGGGGAGGGAGGTTGCTTTATACTAGGGGCACATTTGGCTATGGGGAGAGGCGTTCCTATTCCTAATACCTTGGGCACATCTGGCTACAGGGAGGAGTGCTGCCTCATAGAGATAGTCTGTTATTAGACCAGTAGGGAGCCTTGGAACCAAAATGTAAAGATGCTTCAGCTCTATCTATACTTAGTATACCTAGAGCTGCATGGGGAGCGGTGGTATCTTGCATCCAGTGCACAGAGATCTTCATTCAACTTAATGAAGCTCGCAAGATTATAGGATATTGGTGTGGAACATTTCCAAGGATATTGGCATGGGAACATTTTCTTTAAGGTACAGGTAAATATTTATGGTTAATTAAGAAAAATAAATAACTTTTTTCGTTGTTGTTTTTTTATTTCATTTAACCCTTTGTGGATATGGGTAAGGGGTACTTTGTACCCCTATACTAATTTCTCATGGGAGGGGGGCAGGCATCTGGGGGTCCCCTTCTTAAATTACGTTGTCACCCCCAGCTCCTCCTGGGGCATCGGAGGTGGGGCAAGGGCTCCAGGGGAGAGGGGAAGGCTTGGAGCCCCCCCATACCATGGACCATGCAGGCTGGTATAGCTCAGGGTGCGAAGCCCCAGGCGGCTGGGGATCTGCATTCTGGCTATCCCAGCCTGCATGGGGACAAGGGGTTAAAGATACTCGGGAGGGGGGACCCCACATCATTTCTTTTTATGTTTCCCACACTCTGAACTTAAAAAAATACATTTATATACAAATTAATACATTATCTGTCATTTTAGTGCAGTGACTTTGCTATACTTTGCTATTTTTTCCCTTTAACTTTAAAATCGATTTTCTCAAAAACTATAAGGTCTTTTTGAATTTTCCCCTCTTGTTCCCACTGTTCTTCTTAACATACCCTGCAAATTTGGTGTTTCTAGCACATAAAGGGGCTTTGCTATTAACCGTTAAAGTCGACAGCCATTTACCTGCCATTTAAGTCTATGAAGCCTGCGGACAGCCTGTGGTTCACGAATATTTGCGGTAAATTCGCATTGGCGAACCAAAAATTTGCTGTTCGTTACATCACTACTGGGAACACATTTAGCAATTTATACTGAGTATGGGGATGTCTCATACTGTAGGTACATCTGACTGTGGAGTGGGCTATACTGGGGAGGGGCTTATATGTGAGCCAATTACATTTTCTTGGTTTCTGAGGGAAAAGTGTTTACCTTGGCTTATTCACTGGCCAGCTTACATGCAAGTATATAAATGGTAATACATTCTAAATTCTTACCCATTACTGTTCAGTAGGGATGGTTGGAATTGCTGAATTCCAATGAAATTTAGAAATTTTGCATTGAATTCCAAACAAATTCTGAATTTTGCAAATTCCTAGTTTACATTGCAAAATCACAAAATTGTAAGTTATTGCGACTACGTTTTCACACTAACCATAAGATTATTATGGTCAGTGAAAATGTGTGAAAATATGTTCACAATAGGTTACAATTTTGCTTAGAATGTTAACATAACATTTAACATAAAACATTTGAATTTTTGCATGGAATCTTCTCATTTGTGTCCCTTGAACATGTTCTGCTCAGTAGACTCTTTTTTTGTTATTTATGCAAAAAAAAAATCTGTAAATTCTGGATTCTGACTTTGAATTTGAAATTGATCCATGCATGCATCCCTACTGTTCAGTCATGATAACAGCATCAGCAGATAAAGTGTATATGTACTCAGATGCTCAGTGAGAGTGCTTCAGCCCAGAAATTGGTCATATGAGCATTATTTGTTACTCTGTAAAAGACAATGGTCCCTATTTAATTCCCTTTTTCTCCCATTTTTACATTTACAAGCTCTTATTTGCTAAAATAACAGTAATATACCCTTATGACATACATATTAGAAAAGCTCAGATCCACTGGCGTACCAATAGGGGATGCGACCCCTGCCATCGTGGGGGGGGGGGCCTGGGGCCCCTCTAGGGCCCGCTCAGGGACTTTTGGGGTCAGGAGGGGTCGCAACATAAGAGGAGAGTGTGGCAGATCGGTGGGGAGGTGGGAATTTCCCCCTCCCCCCTCCCTCACCTTGGGCTCTCCTCTCAGCGCTCCCCCTCCTGAAATCATTGGTGGCAGCTGGCAGCAGCAGCGGTGGCGGCAGGATAATACATTACCTCCTTCTCACTGGAGGACTTCCGTTCTAAGAGCTTCTTGCAACTTCCTGTGTAAACAGAAAGTTGCTCTTAGAGAACGGAAGTCCTCCAGCGAGAAGGAGGTAATGTATTATCCTGCCGCCACCGCTGCTGCTGCTGCTGCCCGCTGCCACCAATGATTTCAGGAGGGGGAGCGCTGAGAAGAGAGCCCGAGGTGAGGGGGGGTTTCCCCCCTCCCCACTGATCTGCCACACTCTCCTCTTATGCTGCGACCCCTCCTGCCCCCCAAAAGCCCCAGCGTGGGCCCTGGGGGGGGGCCTGATTTTTTTTTGCAGGGGGGCCCGGGAATTTCTAGGTACGCCCCTGCTCAGACCTAAAGGTGAGTATGTATTATTTATTTACTTATTTATTTATTTTACAGTTTTTTTCTGTGTTTCTGTTTAGTAACTATGTGAGTGTTCAATCATTTTTAAACTATTTTTTACTTTTATGAGTGAACATGGCTCAAGTTTTGAGTCATGTTCATTCCCAGGCACTTTGATTGGCTCAGTGAGCATATTCTCCTTCCCCAATTGCCAACATATAAGTCCCGTCATGAACAAACAGGGTGTACCGGTACGGCCTGTGTTAGAATGACTCATAATGGACAAATAGATACATCCAGTTTGGGTTAACTGGTTAAAGTTACAATAAGAAAATATGTTTTTTATAAAGCAGTTAAATGACAGATAATGTATCAACCTATTGGTAGAGTAAATTTACATATTTCATAAGAAAGAGCAGTGAATTCCATGACAGAGTTACGAGGTGGTCAGTATGCAGTGCAAAATAACCACCAGGAAACCCTGTCACACTGGCAATGCTTTGACCAGCTGCTAGTGTTTATTGATTTGACACAGGACAGAAGCAGTCGAATGAATTATGAGGTGTTCAGAGACATAGACCCATATGCAATTAACTTTTTATCCTGAGTTTTCTCCTAGGTGATATGTTCACAACTTGTCAATAAAATGCCCTTTAAATGAACAGTAAGCAAGAAAATGCTCAGAATAACTTTGGCAGTACTCTTTCACCAATTTGTGGGTAATTTTCCAATTGCAGACTGCTGAAAAGTTATTTTAAACCATAGATGGGTTCCCAAAGAGAATCAACCTGGATCTCAGGATTAATGCTATGGGCCCACTAGGGTTCAATGATCGAAACGAATTAAGTGTTTTCATGCAAAAGAATTGAACATCGTTATCATATTATGATGGCTTACCCTTTCTCTTCTTTTTTCTCTTGTCTGGTATTGGGGTGCCAATTCTTGGTGTATCTCTCTAGTCCCTAATAATAGTTGATTACCTGCATTTACTTATTGCCTCTTTTTGGTATTTGGTCTTTTCTTAAGTGATGTATAACCTCCCTAGCGTTCTGGACGAGCTGAGCTCATCCAGAGACGCTAGAGGGCACCGCTCAGGCCCTAGTGGGGCAATTTTGATTTTTTTTTTCAAACACGCAGCTAGCACTTTGCTAGCTGCGTGTTTGCTCTGATCGCGCTGCTCATCGCTGATCTGCCACTGCCCAACGCAAAAGAGGGCCCCCCCCCCGCAGACCCCGTGCGCAGCCTGACCAATCGCCGCCATGCTGCGCTTTGGAGTGGATCAGGACTCCCTGTGTCATCACGACGTCGATGATGTCGACGACATCATCACTCTGTTCGTCACCATGGCGACGGGGAAGCCCTAAAGGAAATCCCGTTCAGAACAGTATTTCCTTATGGGCGTGATCGCCGGTAGCGATCGGAAGGGTGGGAGGGAGGGAGCAGGAAGGGGAGAATCATGTAGCTAGCGCTAGGCTAGCTACATGATAAATAAAAATTGGGTGAAAAAAAACCTCCCGCGGCCGCACGGCTGTGGGAATCAGAACGCCCAGCAGGATAATGTCTGAACATTGAAGGTTCCCCCTGATCAGCATGCTCTGTGCGGCCTGGATCACCTCCTTCGCCCGTGGGGGTCCCATTGCATGGCACGTTATGTTCCCTCTGACGTGGACGGCTTTGTGGTCGTCTTCCGGGTAGATGGAGCGCAGGCGTCTGGTTGGTTACCATGGCAGCGATCCTCTATGAGCGCCGCTGAGCGTGGTGACGTAGCTGTGAATGCCGACAGTGGTGGGCCGTGCTCTGCAGTGACACACGCCTACGCTGGAGAACGTGAGACAGGCACTGGCTGAGGAGGAAGTAGTGGGCATACCCTTTCTAGGGGAAATTTAAGATGCACACTCAGCCCGCGGCGTTTGAGCCTTATCCCCGCCGTGGAGAGCAGCGGTCCACGGGAAAGCTGCATCAGCAAAACAATTGTTAACCGGACAGGTCTCTGTGGGTGGTGACATCGGGATGGTGATGTATTATTGTATTGTGAATGGATACAAATAGCTGTTGAGTTTTTCATCTTATATTAAATGTGGCAATTAAAACCAGTTGGTGCCCATGTGACAACGTTGTTTGTGGTTGAAAGGTGTTCGACCAAGAATTGGAAATGAACATTTTATTTCCAGTTATTCAATTTGTCCACTTACATTTGAGCACCTGAAATGAAGGGATTGTGTTAAGAAATGCTTTAGTTGCCGCACATTTGTATGCAATTGTTTTGATCCACTGAATTAAAGCTGAAAGTCTGCACTTTAACTGCATCTGAGTTGTTTCATTTAAAATTCATTGTGGTAATGTACAGAACCAAAGTTAGAAAAAAGTAGTTTCGGTCTAAATATTTATGGACTGTATTTCTTAAATGTACACCTTTTTACTGGTTTGCAATTTATCAATTTTAACAACAGACTTAAAAATTCTATGAATATAATTATATACACATAATTACAGCTATGTGCATATAATTATGGCTCTGGGCATATTTTATGCACTTTCTGTGTGAAATGTAGCACACCTTGAATGAAGACCTGCATAGCTTTTTTAGCTTGTGAGCAATGCAACCCTGGCAAGGTGAGTCATGGTTGAAATATATCACTCATTGGTCTCAGAGCTACAGAAGTTCCTGGCTTTGTTTTAGCTACATGGCTAAAATTGAGAGACACTGGACCACACAGGGCACCGGGTAGCCCCAGTGATTTAAAAGAAAAATTCTTGCTGACAGTCGCTTTGTCACTTCAAACCATCGTAGTAATCCAACAGGAAAGAAGGGCAAATTATCCGTCTTCTAGAAAGGATTACAACCAGTGTATACATCAAGGAAAATTCCATAGTAGCAGTATCAAAAGTTTGCAACTACTGTGCCAATGTCTTTGGGTTTTGTCCTCTTTGTGGCTGAAGTGTTACTGTTATATTTCCAGTGTACGCTTGATAAGTTTAGAAATATAGCATTTATGGAATCATCAAAATGAAAGTGTTCATAGCTAAATAATGGTATGTGCAGATATATATAATTTTTTTTTAAATGCAAAGAATATCAACTTACATTTAAAAGGGTCAAAATATTTTGAGTGCTTTTACACATCCTAGTTTTTAAAAGTATAGGAAAAGTTTATAATATTCTATTAACTTAACCACGCTCTGCAAGTAAGTCTGCAGGATATCTATATAAACATCAATTGAGCTGACGTGCACGTGCATGCGTACCACAGAAACATGTATGCACCTGCACGTTTTTTTATACCCTTCAGGTATATGGCATGAAGTGGCTAAAATAAAAGAGCATAGGGTTGCAAGAGTTTTATACCTTACAGCATACAGCTTTAATAGAAGCCTCTAAGCAGAGTTTTTTTTAGAATCCCTTAAATACTCCAATGATCTTCAGAAAACATAGTAATGAGTAAAGCAGTAAAGCAAGAAACTTTAATGATGATACAGTTTGCCATGACAAACTAAAGATGGCCCTTTAAAAGAACTAAAAGATGTATTTATTTTTTAGATTTCATATGCTCTGTTTAAAAATAAGTACATAAGATCTATAAAAAATATTTATATAAATAAAACATAAGTATTCAAAATACATTATATATAGCTTTCCAGGTTGATTGTCAAGTGATGTCATTTTGAAGAAACTTAAAGTAATGCAAAACATTTCAACCTTTTCTAAACCTGATCAAGTACGGCAGCAGGGACATTTTTATACAGCATTCAAGCCTGCAACGTCAAATAGCAAAATGCATCTGAATTTATTCTTCAATATTTATAACTATGTTTAATTTAACATTTATGTATAAATACTACATCAATGATAAATAATAATGCATAAATTAGAATGGATATAAACTGAATAGGTGGTGTAAACAGAAGTATACTCAGCACAACACATTTTTTAATGACAGTGTGAGGATCCGCGTGGCTGCCTGCGCAGGCAGGCAGCCTTTTGACCACTGTTCAGGTCTGCATTCTGCAGGTCTCTGGAAGAGAGACCTTTTGTCAGTTGTGCAGCTTGCTGCTGAGGAATTTGCATACGTTTGTCATGCAGATTGCCTAGCCACATCCTTTGTGGGCTTGCTCTATAAAGAGCTATGTTTCCTACAGTAACTTGCTGGTCATAAGAGTTAGTCCTGTGGAACACTCGCCTGGAGTGTCAGCCTTGCTCTTTGTTTAAAGATTAGCCTAGAGTAATTCCTGGGACTGCACTAGGCAGGTTTCCCTAGTGCAGTTAGGATTGCTTATCTGTTTTGTTTGTCTGTTGCGATTGTCCTGTCCCAGCGGTGGTCGACAGGAAATCGTTCTGTGTGTCTGGGTGCTAACTGGAACAGCAGTTGTTACTGGTAGACCCGTCTGATCTGTTTCCCTGGATCGCACCAGCCTCTTGCGCTAGTGCTGTGGATCCTTCTGTTCTGCTACTCTGTACTTGGATCGCACTAGCATCTTGCGCTAGCGCTGTGGATCCTCCTGTTCTGTCTTCCTGGATCGCACTAGCCACTTGCGCTAGTGCTGTGGATCCTATCGCTCGCTTATTCCTGTTTTCGTGTGTCTGTCTTGTCTGCTACGAACGCTTGCTGGAGGCTCGGTGAGGTAACCGTTAAGCAAGCGCTCGCATCCTCTGTTTCATGTTTGTCTGTCGGCGGTTAGTTAGGCGTGCTTGTCTCTGTTGTGCTTATCATGCGGAGACCACGCATAAGCGCGTGCACTGTTGCGAATGAGTGCGGTGTTCGCGTTTAGCTAACGTTTGTTATTTTCCGTATCTTCTCATTGTATGATTTGCTGTGCCTTTGCTACTCTCGTGCTCTGCCTTGCTGTAGCCTTGTGTCACCTCTGGCAATCGCCTCTCCCGTGATTGCGTTCCTGCTTCCTATCTGCTGTTGTGTATGCACCATCGTGGGTTGGCGACTAGTTTGGTGCACACACATACACTCTGTCGCTTTGCTCTCTCACCTTCAGGGCTATCTTGCCCTGCGTTCCGTCCCTTCATGCAATTCCTTTCTGACGTGTGTGGCAGGGCAGAGGAGCTGTTCCTCTGCACTCCACAGCTCCATCTGTCGACAGGAATTTCCCACTACAGGTGCATTGCACCTTTTGCTGGGTTCCTGCAAATTATAAGCTTGTGGAGGATTTCCGCAGTGTCAGCGCACGTCTTGTGCGCTGATCATGGAGAGAATTCCACAATCGTTACAGTATGACCAGCCCAACCAAAATTCCCAGTGTAGAGGGAATTTCTGATTTGTACGATTTTGTCGAGTATAGGTCCTGTGTCTTTAAGAGCTTTAAAAGGCTAAACTCAGAGACCAAAGCGGAATTTCTCTCTGAATGTGTGAGGTTTTGCCTGAATCCCACCTTTCAGATTACTGATCCGTCCACGTCGGCTCTTCAGTTTGCCTATGTGCTCTTAAAAGGCGATTTGTTCACCTGGGCGTATGATGTGCTAAAAAACAATTCTTGGAATGATAATCTGTATTAGTTTCTTGCAGTGATATTCTCTCACTGGTTTAAACTGCCTGGCTTACCACCTGCTCTAATTGAATGTGTAGCTGCTGATAAGTCAGCTGATCTTTCCCTTCCATGCAAAACCATTCAGTATGATAATGATGTTTTCAATGATGTTTCTCAGTTTCCGGGTTTTTTGCCCCAGTCCAAAGCTTGTGTGGATCCTATTGTAGGTAGGATCACACGCTATATTAAAGCAGTTAAAAAGTCTGTTCTTGTTCCTGAACTCCACCCATATGGAGATTATCTGGATACTGGCCTGTTTGAACCTCCATTTGCCTCATGGGACATTGGGGCCTTGATGGAGGAATTTGATTTTGATTGGAAAGCCTTTTGCGATTTTTACATCGCAAAAAGCGAAGATGTCTTGAATGATTGTCTCGATTCTATGTACCTATTGATTGATTCCGATGAATGTGACGAGGATGATGTGGATCTGATGATTTATGTATGGCAGACGATTTTGGATGAGTTGCACACACACCAACCAATTGATTCCAATAAAGAGACATCGTTGTCAGATGATTGTTCCTGCCTTTCTGGGGTAAAGCATGTGAGTCGTGACATTGTGCGATCTGAAATGAGTGGGTGTGCCGCTGTGGTTGATTCCTGTGCGAATCTTGGAGGATTCTCTCCTGACTGCGTGTAGTTTAAATCTGTGAGATCTGATGCCTGTTTCTCGGATGTTCCTGCGGATTGTGATCGGCATGGGTGTGCCAGTTTTCTCAGGGAGGTGTGGGACCCCTTGTCATTTAGAGACAGATCTTTAAGATCTTCCATCTGTGATCCTGCCATGGGGAAAATTCCTAAATTATGCCGCAACAAAAGTAAAATTAATATGTCTAATAAAATTTTTCCTGATGTTGTCGCTACTTCTACTGCAAATGCGTCTTTTTCTCACCCTGTTCACACCTGTAAGGGCCTGTTGCCTGGTGACAGTTGCTCCAGTGTTTCTGTCCTGAACGCCTTACAGTCTGCCCCGCAGATCGCGGAGGTTTGCGCTATGGAAGCGTCAGTTTCACAACCTAAAGCAATTTTTGATTCGCAAGTTTTGCGTTCTGACTCCTCGGATTTGACATTGTTAGCTGAATCTAAGAGTGAGACAGCGCTTCGGTTTTGCGAATCTGACTCTGAAGCATCTTTGCTGAGTCCAGAGAAAGTTTCTCTGAGCCTGTCCTGTACCATGAATAACAATATGATGTCCAATCACACTGACATTTGTGAGTCCCTTTCTTGTTCTGAGGAAAATGCTGATTCTGCACCCTGTACTCTGGATGAGTTAATATGGCCTTGTTTAGAGTCTCCTGCAGTGTCCCTAGAGGCTCGTCTAGGTATTGCTACTATACTCACCTGTTTTTCTGCAGTTTTTGAGTTGCAAGTTAGTTTGACTGCTACGCAGACTTCTGGGTGCAGTGAGATTAAAGTGAGGGAGTCAGTGTGTGTTCCAGTAAATATTCCTGTACGTTCCGCTCATGATGATTCTCTGCCAGGTACTGTTTTTGGTCTTGTCGTGTCGGACTCTAAGGTTGGCAGTTCCCCGATATGTTCTGAGGTTTCTCCTGTGCTGGTGTACCCCAATGTGCTCTGTGACCCAGAAAGCCCAAGTGTGCCTCGGTTACCAGCATGCTCAGATGCTTCCTCGGTGGAGACATGCTCTGATATGGTCTGCCTGCTTGCATGCCCAGAAGTGGTCCCTGAAAGTCTTGATCTTGATGGGTGTCCTCGTAATTCTGAATCCGGAATAGTCATTGGTTCCATGGGAGGGCTTGATAGTTTTCCATGTGAGCCTGGTGGTTGTTCTGCCTTCTTGGGATCTCTGTGGAGCTTCAAAAGGTTCTGGGAGATTCCGGGAGAAATTTTGCTTGGTACCCTGGATAAGATCAACAGTGGCTTTTGTGTTGTAAGGGATACTTCGAACAAGTATTGTGGCAGGTTTGGTATTTTCGGACGCTCCTTGGAAGGTGGTGGGTATTGTCTGGAGGGTGCCGATGGCTTCTTCTCGGGCATTCACAGTCCTGATGGGTGTTATACTGAGACTGGTAGTACTGATGGGCATGTTTCGGTAGCGTTTGCTTCCGATGAGGTCGGGTTCGGCTGGACTGACTCTGGAATTGGGCCTTGTCGGGCTGTCCTGACTTTCATGAGTCTTCAGTTAGAGTCTTTTGCAAATATCAGGTTAGAGGGTCGTCTGAAATCTGACCCTAGGGGGGGGGGGTACTGTGAGGATCCGCGTGGCTGCCTGCGCAGGCAGGCAGCCTTTTGACCACTGTTCAGGTCTGCATTCTGCAGGTCTCTGGAAGAGAGACCTTTTGTCAGTTGTGCAGCTTGCTGCTGAGGAATTTGTATACGTTTGTCATGCAGATTGCCTAGCCACATCCCTTGTGGGCTTGCTCTATAAAGAGCTATGTTTCCCACAGTAAGTTGCTGGTCATAAGAGTTAGTCCTGTGGAACACTCTCCTGGAGTGTCAGCCTTGCTCTTTGTTTGAAGATTAGCCTAGAGTAATTCCTGGGACTGCACTAGGCAGGTTTCCCTAGTGCAGTTAGGATTGCTTATCTGTTTTGTTTGTCTGTTGCGATTGTCCTGTCCCAGCGGTGGTCGACAGGAAATCGTTCTGTGTGTCTGGGTGCTAACTGGAACAGCGGTTGTTACTGGTAGACCCTTCTGATCTGTTTCCCTGGATCGCACCAGCCTCTTGCGCTAGTGCTGTGGATCCTTCTGTTCTGCTACTCTGTACTTGGATCGCACTATCGTGCTGTGGATCCTATCGCTCGCTTATTCCTGTTTTCGTGTGTCTGTGTTGTCTGCTATGAACGCTTGCTGGAGGCTCGGTGAGGTAACCGTTAAGCAAGCGCTCGCGTCCTCTGTTTCATGTTTGTCTGTCGGTGGTTAGTTAGGCGAGCTTGTCTCTGTTGTGCTTATCACGCGGGGACCACGCATAAGCGTGTGCACTGTTGCGAATGAGTACGGTGTTCGCGTTTAGCTAGCGTTTGTTATTTTCCGTATCTTCTCATTGTATGATTTGCTGTGCCTTTGCTACTCTCGTGCTCTGCCTTGCTGTAGCCTTGTGTAACCTCTGCCAATCGCCTCTCCCGCGATTGCGTTCCTGCTTCCTATCTGCTGTTGTGTATGCACCGTCGCGGGTTGGCGACTAGTTTGGTGCACACACATACAATCTGTCGCTTTGCTCTTTCTCCTTCAGGGCTATCTTGCCCTGCGTTCCGTCCCTTCATGCAATTCCTGTCTGGCGTGTGTGGCAGGGCAGAGGAGCTGTTCCTCTGCACTCCACAGCTCCATCTGTCGACAGGAATTTCCCTCTACAGGTGCATTGCGCCTTTTGCTGGGTTCCCGCAAATTATACGCTTGTGGAGGATTTCCGCAGTGTCAGCACAAGTCTTGTGCGCTGATCACGGAGAGAATTCCACAATCGTTACAGACAGCTGAAGATCATGTCATGTTTAAAAAATGCATATATCTGTGTTTATTTTTCCTTTATTTTTTCAATATACATAAGATTACTGTGTTTTAATGCATAAACAGTGCTAATTGATTCCCAAATAGGGCATGTCCCTGTTCATTTCTGCCTGCTGATTAGCCTCCGTGAAGGTCCAGGGCTTTATGAAATAATCAGAGTTTTTGTGAATATATATTACAAGGGTTTGAAAATATGACTTTTACCCAAACACTAACAACAACTCTAATTGTAGGCCATGATTAATTTCAATTAAATGAATGTGGATTAGTGCACATGCATGAACATTTCCCTATTCATGTAATAAACAACACTTTCAGCATATTATTAGCAGAAAAAAAAAAAAAGCTTTAGCCATGCATGGTAACGCCTAGTGAACTCTTCGAGCAATACCAAATTAAAAAGTGACAACAGTAGGGGTTACCTTGCAAAGCGAATGTGGGAATTAGGGGTGATCAATGAGATGCAAATAATTTCACCTAGCATTTATTTAAATTTCAAGTAAATGTTATGCAGCTTGAACCAGGAAGTTTTTCTGATTGATCCAATTCCAAGGTGCATACAATTTACATGAAATGTGAATGCAATGAGAAATGATTTGCATCTGTAGTGTAAATTTGTCCCTTCCCCTTGTACCCTCCAATGCTACTTTTTAAATGTTGAGGGACAAGAGATTCCTGCCCACCTCCCTGTCCTGTAGGTTGTTGGTGGGTTAAATGACTGGGGGTGTTTATAGTGCTATAAGGCAGAACTTCCCAACCCTGTCTCAAGTACCACCAACAGAGCACATTTTGTGGAAATCCACAGAGGTAGTCAATCAGCTCTGCTGGAGCACAACTACCTCACAGGAAGTTATCCAGACTGCTGCACACCACTTAGCAATGTATTAGTAACTCACACTCACAGTGTTTTAAAATCTCCTTTACCTCTGCATATGGTATATTGAATCATAAAGGAACAGGCCATTTATTTATTACAATGTATTAATTAGAGGCTTCTGGCTCATACACCAAACTGCAACCTGCAATATCAAGAAGAAGCAAAAGCAAATACTGCATACTGTATATAAGCAGACACCTCAGTGATTAGTAGACCTAATGCTTGAAGCCTCATGTGTATGCATAGAAACACCAGAAAATAGTAGAGGAAATTTCATTGATTATGAATGAAAATATATTATTTCATTTCATCCCAATTATGAGAACACTGAAAAGTTTTTGTAAAGCTGTATATCAGCTTTTCTGATGAAATTGAAATGTTTTTATGTTTATAGGGCATTTCAAGTGACAAATAAGATTTAGAATAGAATGTGAACATTTTAGTACATTTACATTATAGCAATATAAATACAGTATGTTAAAGATATTTTTTTAAACTATGATAGTCCAGTCAAATATGCAATAGATGGTAAATTGATAGACTTGTTTTACATTTTACTGGTGTCAATTCAGAGTTACATAATAACACACAAGTGCAAAAACAAACACAAAATCAACAGGCAAAACTTAACCTCCTTGGCGGTAACCCCGATTTGTTTAATTTTTTTTTGCTGAACGCAGTTAGCACTTTGCTAGCTGCGTCAGCACACTGATCGCTGCCGCCCCGCGCTCGATCGCCGCTATCCATCTCGCCGTGCGCCCCCCCCCAGACCCCGTGCGCTGCCTGGCCAATCAGTGCCAGGCAGCGCTGAGGGGTGGTTCGGGACTCCCAATGACGTCCCGACGTCGGTGACATCAGTGACGTCATCCCGCTCCGTCACCATGGCGACGGGGGAAGCCCTCTAGGAAATCCCGTTCTTTGAACGGGATTTCCTGATCAGAGATCGCCGAAGGCGATCGAAGCGGGCGGGGGGATGCCGCTGAGCAGCGGCTAGCATGTAGCAAGCCCTGGGCTCGCTACATGATATAATTAAAGAAAAAAAAACAAAAAAACTGCTGCGCTGCCTCCTGGCGGATTTTTTTATACCGCCAGGGGGGTTAAGGAAACTTTAAAGGAAAATTCCACTTTTGGGTGCTCTCATTTTGACTTTATATAGCTTTATGTATTGAAAGGATTAATGTGAAACATTATTTTAGCTAGCTCATTAATTTTCTGCAAATATAAAATGTCAATCCACAGTGTTTCTAATACAGCCGGGAATGTAGGAGTGGCAAACTTTGCTGCCAATCAGTACATTAGCCCAGGTGCTGAAAATAAGTAACAGCACCTCCTGCCTTGTGTAACTATTTATTCCTGCAGTGAGGTGAGAATTTCATGGCAACACCATCACAAACAGAATAGGGATTACTGTTGCCTGTGCTGCATACATAGTACAGTTCGGCTCAATGTACATTATAGAAATTCTTACTTTACTGAAATGATAAAATGTGAAGGGTACTTTTAATACCATTCAATTACAATTGACTATAGAAGTACTGAACTAAATTATTTGTAATTTAATTAAAAAAGTGGAGTTTACCTTTTGGTTTTTGTAAATAGCTATAGTGTTTAACTCATAGTAAAAGAAAGTATGACAATACAAATAATTACCCTTCAGAAGTTCTTATCATCACTTTTCCATATGATGGGTTTATTTCATTAATCAGCATTTTAAAGAGTGTGGTCTTCCCTGAGCCATTTAATCCAAGAAGTCCAAAGCACTGGTGAGTGTTGTACAGAAGGAAAGAAAGAATAAGATGGGTTTTTAATATTAAATGATATTGTAGGTTTCCCCTTTTATTCATACACAACACATTACCACATGTGAATGCAGTGCCCATTTAACTGTTTGGATATGTTTCCAACTCTACTTTGTAACAGTTGAAAGCATTGGTGACAACTGGGAAACAAGTGGGGAGGAATGTAAGATTTTTGGTCACTTTTATTACATTTCCATAGATAGAATATTAAAAATCTAAGTTGGTGACAGTTGCCTGGAGTAGTAGCAAATAGCAATACAATATAGTTTCTATGTCCCATAAGGGTGAGACTTCCTAAACCAGCGATCTCAGTTGTTACCTTTTTCCTCCAGATGTGTTTATTAAAAATGTATTAGCCATTTTGTGTGAAGCATTGAGACTGATTACTGCTGGATCACTAGCAAAACTGGAACATTAGACATCTCTAAACCCATTACCTATTCTGTAAGGAGTCCTTAGGAAAGATTACCTAACGTTCCAGGGTGGCCTACTGTGCCTATTCATCAATTATTGTTATTTATTGGATTTATATAGTGCCAACATATTATGCAGCACTATACAATACATAAGATTACACACAATGATAACAGGGGTGATCGACAACACAATTTGCGCAAGGATGACATGCAAATTCGTGAAGCATTCCATATTTTTACATTATCTACTTCTAGAGACACAAGGGGCTTGATTTACTAAGACAAATAGCATGCATTATCAAAGTTAACATGCCTTATCAGAGTAGCATTGCAAACTTATGCCTGCTAATTAGCAATGACGAGAGCTCCACTCTTTTATATTGCGGAGGTAGCAATAGAAACCTTTTCGCGCACATATTACCCAGGAACTGCACTCCTGTTGCCTGAAACAACAAGCAGTTCTTGTGATGCACTAGAAGAAGCACTTAATGTATTCTCTAGGACTATATCAGTGCGCTTAACCACTTGCCAACCGCGCACTCATAACGCGCGTCGGCAAAGTGGCAGCTGCAGGACCAGTGACGCAGTACTGCGTCGCCGGCTGCAGCCTAATTAACGAGCGATCGCGCGGCTGTAGCCGCGCGATCGCTACGTCATACTATTCGGCCCCCATGTGACTTCAGCCCGCCGGCCAATCAGCAGCGCCGGCGGGCTGTAAACATTCAAAACAACCAATAGAACGCGTATAATACAGTTTGTTTAGGTAACAAACTGTATTATACTGCCTGCCTCCCGCTGGTGGTCACACTTAGCGATCGACCACCAGCGAGGAGAGCAGGCACAGTGAGTGAAAGCACACACACACATTAGGAGCCCCACAGACCCCCCGATCACCCGCAGCACCCATCAGACACCCCCATGTACCCCCCTGCAGCACGCAGATCAGACCTAACCAACCCCCATATCACCCATCAATCAATCCCTGTCACCACCTGTCACTCCTATTGATCAGATCAGACCCCTAACTACCCCTTAGGGTTATCTGATCACCCCCCACCCCTTCAGATCTCCCCCCCGACCCCCCCCCCCCCCCCCCCTGTATACTGAACCTATCTATCTCACCTGCATCTGTCTATCTCCCCAGTGATCAGCTGCCAATCACCTATCAGTCACCTGTCAATCATCCCTTGTCACCACCTGTCACTGCCCCCCATTAGATCAGACCCCCCAACTGCCCCTTAGGGGTATCTGATCACCCCCCACCCCTTCAGATCTCCCCCCCCCCCGTATACTGCATCTATCTATCTTCCCTGTAATTGCCCGCTGATCAGCTGTCAATCACCTATCCGTCACCTGTCAATCATCCCTTGTCACCACCTGCCACTGCCCCCCATCAGATCAGACCCCCAACTGCCCATTAGGGGCTTCTGATCACCCACCCACCCTTTCAGATCCCTCCGAGACACCCCCCCTGATCACATCAGCAGTCCATTGTTTACATCTGTTTTTCCCTGTAAACACCCACTTATCACCTGTCAATAACCCATCTATCACCCCCTGTCACCACCTGTCACTCCTATCCATCAGATTAGACCCCCAACTACCCCTTAGGGGTATCTGATCACCCCCCCCCACCCCTTCCGATCCTCCCCACACCGTCCTAGTTCATTGATTGCGTATTTTCTCCCCCCTGCCATTGTGTATCTTATCTCCTGTCTGTAAGGCTTGATTGTGCTTTGTTTGGCTACAATTGTCTCAATTGCACTGTGATTGGCATCGATTGTCGTGTGATTGGCTTCGATTGTCACGTAATTGGGCTTCGATTGTCGCGTGATTGGCTTCAATTGCCCGTAATTGGTTTTGATTGTGCCAATTGCCCACTGATTGGCTGTTTTGCCCTGTGATTAGCATCGATTGTCGTGTGATTGGCTTCAATTGTCACGTAATTGGTTTTTGATTGTCACGTTATTGGATTCAATTGGTCCGTGATTGGCTTTGATTGCGCCGATTGCTGTAATTGTGTTGTAATTGTCTCGTGATTGTTTTTGATTATTTGTGATTGCTCTCTGATCCCCAACCCCCCCCCCCCCCCCTCACCATCAACATCACTATCACTATCCTAGTGATCTAAAAACTTTTTTAGTATCACTAGTGGTAACAAACAGTTAGGCCAGTTAGCTAAGCAAAAGGGTTGTTAGTGTCAGTTAGTGCTCAGCCCACTGCACCACAGTCACTAATTAGCGTCATCACTGTCGCTAATCAGCATTGGTACTATATAGTATCTGTAAGTGATTATTAGTGATCACAGTCAGATCTATATTAGGGTCTCTAGGATCCACAAAAAAACACAGTGTTTGCCCGATCAGACCTGATCGTTCGCCTGCACTGCGTTCAGCCCGCCCCACCGCAGTGACAGAAATTTCTTTTTTCTGATCACTGCAAAAAACACTGTACACAAGCTGTGGCACTGTAAACATCAGTTTTGATTTTTTTTTATCTAAACTCAGTGACCACAGCTTTCTACCTCTCAAGTACTCCCTTTCGCTAGGTAGGTGCTCTTTTCCTGGGTAGTCTCAGAGGAATACCTCCTAAATTTAGCAGGCCACCATGGCAAAAAAGAGGTTTTCCAATGAAGACAACTACAGGTACATGGACCAGTCGGATGAGGATGATTGGGTCGACTTATTCGACGAATCTTCGGGTTCAGAGTACGATCCTGTAGACAGCAGTGGCTCTCTGACCGATAGTTCCGATGACGAGGTTGAGGTCCCGGCTAGAGCCAGGCGTACCACACCCCATGTCACTGGACTGCAGGTGGCGGAAGATCAGTCTCAAGGGCAGCAGAGTGGCGCTGATCTGATTTTTCTTGGTGAGGCATGCACCAGCAGCGCAGCATCTCCTGGACCTATCAACACCAGTACTTCCGCAGAAGACCCTGATGAAGTGGCGGACACCATCCTGGAAGTAGAAACTGGTTCGGTGGTACGTGAATTAAGATCCGATCCGCAGCCACCAAGTAGACGGGCCCGTACTCCCATTGGTTTTCCAGAGGTGCTGGCAAACCCTGATTGGCATTCCCCTGATCCCGCCGCACCCATACTGCCCCCTTTCACCGCCCAGTCTGGAGTCCAGGTGGAGACAGTTGAACTAGGATCGGCCCTAGACTTTTTTGAACTGTTCCTCACCCAGGATCTCCTTGACTTAATTGTGGCTGAGACCAACCTATATGCCACACAATTTATAACCGCCCATCCGAAAAGCTGCCACGCCCAGCCTTTTCGGTGGAAACCACTCCAAGTTTCCGAACTTAACATTTTTTTGGGCCTTCTCCTCAACATGGGTATTACTAAAAAAAATGTATTGCGCTCTTATTGGTCTACACGCCAAATACATAACATGCCCGTGTTCTCTGCTGCCATGTCCAGGGCGCGATTTGAGATCATCCTGCGCTTCCTGCATTTCAATGACAACGACACCTGTCATGAAAGAGACCACCCAGCTTATGACCGGCTCCACAAAATTCGGCCCCTCATAGACCACCTGTCATCCACATTTGCAGATGCTTATACCCCTGAACAGAACATCTGTGTAGATGAGTCCCTCGTACTTTACCGGGCGCCTTGGCATCAAACAGTACATCCCAAGCAAGCGCGCCCGGTATGGGGTGAAACTGTGTAAGCTCTGTGATAGAGCCACAGGCTATACATCTCGTTTTAGGGTCTATGAGGGAAAAGACTCAAAATTGGAGCCGGTCGGATGTCCTGACTACCTGGGGAGCAGTGGAAAGATTGTGTGGGACTTGGTGTCACCCTTGTTCCAGAAGGGGTACCATCTTTATGTGGACAACTTTTACACAAGTGTGGCCCTCTTTCAGCACTTAAAGTTAGAAGGAATCCGATGCTGTGGCACCGTGCGGCCTAGTCGCCGGGGCTTCCCCCAACAGCTCGTTAACACCAGACTTCAACGGGGGGAGAGGACCACCTTGTGTACCGATGACTTGCTCTCGGTGAAATGGAAGGACAAGAGGGACGTTTACCTTCTGTCTACCATTCACACAAACACGACAGTACAAATTACACGGGCAACAGAGGTCATTGAAAAGCCCCTCGCCGTCCACAGCTATAATGCCAACATGGGAGGGGTGGACTTCAATGACCAGATGTTAGGGCCCTATTTAATTTCCCGGAAAACCAGACGCTGGTATAAGAAAGTGTCTGTGTATTTAATTCAATTGGCGATGTACAACAGCTTTGTTCTCTACAGTAAGGCTGGGAGATCTGGATCTTTCCTTCAATTCCAGGAAGACATTGTTTCGGCACTCCTCTATCCAGAAGGTGCCAGAGCCCAACCCCCAAATGCAACTAGCAGGCTGCATGGAAGGCATTACGCCTACCCGATTCCCAGTACCCAAACTCAACGCAACCCCAGAAAAAGATGTCGTGTCTGCAGCAAGGCTGGAATAAGGCGTGACACCCCCGTTTACTGTCCCCGCTGTCCTGACCAGCCTGGCCTATGCCTAGGGGAGTGTTATGAGAGGTACCACGAGAAGACACACTTTTAGAACCTAGGGAACTACAGACACAGCAGTAGGCACACAAGGGTCTCTCAGTGCTATTTCACACTGGCGCGATGCGTTAGGGCAAATTGCCTAGCAAAAGTCACACTTTGCGGTCCCCCCCTACGCCGGAAGTGCTTGACTTAACGCTAGTGCATGCCTACGTTACTGCGTGGCTTCTGCGGCAATTTGGGTCGGCCCGGAAGTCATGTTAGTCTACGGCGACGCAGTTAATTTACTAGGCCGAATGCTACTCTTGTGGTATTCCCTGAAGATCTATTTTGGGCGAGACGGTGCGGCGGGCTCGACCGACCGGATAGGCCAGTATGCAGTGTGAACCCAAACATCAGGTTTTGAGAGATCCAAATACACTGGCCTGCCAGAAACCTCTCCTTTCTCTTGGGACAGAATGCATAATGTACTTCGCCACATATCTGTGCGATTTGCACTTTGCACATTGACCCATGGGGGAGGAGAAGTTTATCCTCAGCTCGCAGGTAAAAAAAAAACAAAAAAAAAAAAACAGGTAAGCAAAAAAGTTAATATTTGGTTACCAATGTTATTGTTTGGTTTGAACATATTTAATAAAGTTTAAAAAGTTAATGTTATTGAAGTGCTTTGCTGCTTGCTTGCTTTTTTTTTTTTTTTTTTTTTCTTCTTCTCTCTTTTTTTCCAACCGACCAATCAGCTGCAGCACTGATGATGCATCCTGACAGAAGCATTGTGCTTCTGTCAGGTTACACAAAATCGGTGCATGCAGTGCTGTAGGACGAGATTTCTCCTCCACAGTAAAAAAGATACGTTTGCCGAGGCATATGGGCCAAGGTGTGGTGTTGGGGATTCATATGCTTTGGCAAGCACTTTGTATCAAAAAAGAACTCAAGCAATGATTTCTCCATTCACATCGATCAATGTGGATGAATAAATCAGGATTGCCTGGGCATACGAGCTGGTGGGTTTGGATTTTTGGGGTGGCAGCTCCTATGTCCAGGCGGACGCCTTCCCCTCCTTTTTGTTTTGTTTTTTTTCGTTTTTCTTCTCTCTTTTTTCTATCCAGACCGACCGACCGACCGACCAATCAGCTGCAGCACTGATGATGCATCCTGACAGAAGCATTGCGCTTCTGTCAGGTTACACAAAATCGGTGCATGCAGCGCTGTAGGACGAGATTTCTCCTCCACAGTAAAAAAGATACGTTTGCCGAGGCATATGGGCCAAGGTGTGGTGTTGGGGATTCATATGCTTTGGCAAGCACTTTGTATCAAAAAAGAACTCAAGCAATGATTTCTCCATTCACATCGATCAATGTGGATGAATAAATCAGGATTGCCTGGGCATACGAGCTGGTGGGTTTGGATTTTTGGGGTGGCAGCTCCTATGTCCAGGCGGACGCCTTCCCCTCCTTTTTGTTTTGTTTTTTTCGTTTTTCTTCTCTCTTTTTTCTATCCAGACCGACCGACCGACCGACCAATCAGCTGCAGCACTGATGGTGCATCCTGACAGAAGCATTGCGCTTCTGTCAGGATACACAAAATCGGTGCATGCAGCGCTGTAGGACGAGATTTCTCCTCCACAGTAAAAAAGATACGTTTGCCGAGGCATATGGGCCGAGGAGCGGTGTTGGGGTTCATATGCTTTGGCAAGCACTTTGTATCAAAAAAGAACTCAAGCAATGATTTCTCCATTCACATCGATCGATGTGGATGAATAAATCAGGTTTGCCTGGGCATACGAGCTGGTGGGTTTGGATTTTTGGGGTGGCAGCTCCTATGTCCCTCTTTCTTTTCTTTTTGTTTCACATTTTTTGGCAGATATTTGTTCATCCACATTGATCGATGCGAATGAAGGGATGTTTGCCGTTCATTTTTCCTTTCAGCCCAGAATGCACTACCTGTATGCCCAATATAAGGAGTATAGCAGAAATACTGGCCATACATGTAATGATTGCAGAGGCCCTAAAATGCCAGGACAGACCCCACAAATGACCCCATTTTGGAAAGAGGACACCCCAAAGTATTCCGTGAGGTGCATGGTGAGTTCATAGAAGATTTTGTTTTTTGTCACAAGTTAGCATAAATTGTTTTTTTTATGTTTTTTTTCACAAAGTATCCTTTTCTGCTAACTTGTGACAAAAAATATTTTTTTTTATAAACTCACCATGCCCCTCATGGAATACTTTGTGGTGTCTTATTTTTAAAATGGGGTCATTTGTGGGGTTTGTTAACTGTCCTGTCATGTGGGGGGGGGGGCTAAATTGTGAGCACCCTTGTAAAGCCCAAAGGTAGTCATTGCACGTTGGGCCCCTTAGCGCAGTTAGGCTGCAAAAAAGTGCCACACGTGCTATCGCCGTACCCGGGAGAAGTAGACCAATGTGTTTTAGGGTGTATTTTTACACATACTCATGATGGGTAGAAGAAATCACTCTGTAAATGACAATTTTTTTATTTTTTTTACACACATTTGTCCATTTACAGAGATATTTCTAGCACCCAATATGGGTATGTGTAAAAATACACCCCAAAACACATTGTACTACTTCTCCCGAGTACGGCAATACCACATGTGTGGCACTTTTTTGCACCCTAACTGCGCTAAGGGGCCCAGAGTCCAATGAGTACCGTTAGCATTTCACAGGTCATTTTGAGAAATTTGGTTTCAAGACTACTCCTCACGGTTTAGGGCCCCTAAAATGCCAGAGCAGTATAGGAACCCCACAAATGACCCCATTTTAGAAAGAAGACACCCCAAGGTACTCAATTAGGAGTATGGTGAGTTCATAGAAGATTTTACTTTTTGTCACAAGTTAGCGGAAAATGATTTTTATTGGTTCTTTTTACCAAGTGTCATTTTCCACTAACTTGTGACAAAAAATAAAATCTTCTATGAACTCACCATACTCCTAACGGAATACCTTGGGATGTCCTCTTTGTAAAATGGGGTCATTTGTGGGGTTCCTATACTGTCCTGGCATTTTAGGGGCCCTAAACCGTGAGGAGTAGTCTTGAAACCAAATTTCTCAAAATGACCTGTGAAATGCTAACGGTACTCATTGGACTCTGAGCCCCTTAGCACAGTTAGGGTGCAAAAAAAGTGCCACACATGTGGTACCGCCGTACTCAGGAGAAGTAGTATTATGTGTTTTGGGGTGTATTTTTACACATACCCATATTGGGTGGGAGAAATATCTCTGTAAATGGACAATTGTGTGTAAAGAAATCAAAAAATTGTCATTTACAGAGATATTTCTCCCACCCAATATGGGTATGTGTAAAAATACACCCCAAAACACATTGTACTACTTCTCCCGAGTACGGCGATACCACATGTGTGGCCCTTTTTTGCACCGTAACTGCGCTAAGGGGCCCAGAGTCCAATGAGTACCTTTAGCATTTCACAGGTCATTTTGAAACATTTGGTTTCAAGACTACTCCTCACGGTTTAGGGCCCCTAAAATGCCAGAGCAGTATAGGAACCCCACAAATGACCCCATTTTAGAAAGAAGACACCCCAAGGTACTCAATTAGGAGTATGGTGAGTTCATAGAAGATTTAGCTTTTTGTCACAAGTTAGCGGAAAATGATTTTTATTGGGTTTTTTTTACCAAGTGTCATTTTCCACTAACTTGTGACAAAAAATAAAACTTCTATGAACTCACCATACTCCTAACGGAATACCTTGGGATGTCCTCTTTGTAAAATGGGGTCATTTGTGGGGTTCCTATACTGTCCTGGCATTTTAGGGGCCCTAAACCGTGAGGAGTAGTCTTGAAACAAATTTCTCAAAATGACCTGTGAAATGCTAACGGTACTCATTGGACTCTGGGCCCCTTAGCGCAGTTAGGGTGCAAAAAAGTGCCACACATGTGGTACCGCCGTACTCAGGAGAAGTAGTATTATGTGTTTTGGGGTGTATTTTTACACATACCCATATTGGGTGGGAGAAATATCTCTGTAAATTGACAATTGTGTGTAAAGAAATCAAAAAATTGTCATTTACAGAGATATTTCTCCCACCCAATATGGGTATGTGTAAAAATACACCCCAAAACACATTGTACTACTTCTCCTGAGTACGGCGATACCACATGTGTGGCCCTTTTTTGCACCGTAACTGCGCTAAGGGGCCCAGAGTCCAATGAGTACCTTTAGCATTTCACAGGTCATTTTGAAACATTTGGTTTCAAGACTACTCCTCACGGTTTAGGGCCCCTAAAATGCCAGAGCAGTATAGGAACCCCACAAATGACCCCATTTTACAAAGAGGACATCCCAAGGTATTCGGTTAGGAGTATGGTGAGTTCATAGAAGATTTTATTTTTTGTCACCAGTTAGCGGAAAATGACACTTGGTAAAAAAACCCAATAAAAATCATTTTCCGCTAACTTGTGACAAAAAGTAAAATCTTCTATGAACTCACCATACTCCTACTTGAGTACCTTGGGGTGTCTTCTTTGTAAAATGGGGTCATTTGTGGGGTTCCTATACTGCCCTGGCATTTTAGGGGCCCTAAACCGTGAGGAGTAGTCTTGAAACCAAATTTCTCAAAATGACCTGTGAAATCCTAAAGGTACTCATTGGACTTTGGGCCCCTTAGCGCAGTTAGGGTGCAAAAAAGTGCCACACATGTGGTATCGCCGTACTCAGGAGAAGTAGTACAATGTGTTTTGGGGTGTATTTTTATACATACCCATGCTGAGTGGGAGAAATAACTCTGTAAATGGACAATTGTGTGTAAAAAAATCAAAAAATTGTCATTTACAGAGATATTTCTCCCACCCAGCATGGGTATGTGTAAAAATACACCCCAAAACACATTGTACTACTTCTCCCGAGTATGGCGATACCATATGTGTGACACTTTTTTGCAGCCAAACTGCGCTAAGGGGCCCACAGTGCAATGACTACTTTTAGGCTTTACAGGGGTGCTTACAATTCCGCACCCCCCAAAATGCCAGGACAGTAAACACACCCCATAAATGACCCCATTTTGAAAAATAGACACTTCAAGGTATTCATTGAGGGGCATGTTGAGTCCATGGCAGATTTCATTTTTTTTTGTTACAAGTTAGCAGAAATGGAAACCTTTTTTTTTTTTTTTTTTGTGTGACAAACTGTCATTTTCCACTAACTTGTGACAAAAAATAAAATCTTCTATGAACTCACTATGCCTCTCAGTGAATACTTTGGGATGTCTTCTTTCCAAAATGGGGTTATTTGTGGGGTATTTATACTATCCTGGAATTTTAGCCCCTCATGAAACATGACAGGTAGTCAGGAAAGTCAGAGATGCTTAAAAATGGGAAAATTCACTTTTTGCACCATAGTTTGTAAACGCTATAACTTTTACCCAAACCAATAAATATAGGCTGAATGGGTTTTTTTTAATCAAAAACATGTTTGTCCACATTTTTCGCGCTGCATGTATACAGAAATTTTACTTTATTTGAAAAATGTCAGCACAGAAAGTTAAAAAAATCATTTTTTTGCCAAAATTCATGTCTTTTTTGATGAATATAATAAAAAGTAAAACTCGCAGCAGCAATCAAATAGCATCAAAAGAAAGCTGTATTAGTGAGAAGAAAAGGAGCCAAAATTCATTTAGGTGGTAGGTTGTATGACCGAGCAATAAACCGTTAAAGCTGCAGTGGTCTGAATGGAAAAAACAGCGCTGGTCCTTAAGGGGGGGGTAAAGGCTGAGTCCTCAAGTGGTTAATGTCATTTACTGTCTTTTTGATGTGTTTATATGTTTTAATTATGCAAGTTTCAGAGGGATTGGGGCCCTGGTAGTCAAGATTCTCTTTGGTCCCATTAGGGCTTTCATTCCTCAAACTCAGTAAGTCTCACATTTGGAGACTTTTAGACCACCACATGGTCAGAATGCTGAGATCGGTTCCTCCTCCCCCCGACAAAGTATTTTATATTTCAGGAGTAATGAGGATACCAGACCAAGTGTCCTTTAGACACTTCACTGTTGTCATTGTTCTTTTATGTTGATTATATTTGGTTTTCCTCCAGCAAAGCAGCTTCCATGAAACCATTTGCAGATTATGCTAGTGATCTCTTTGGATCACTATCTCATATTTCTCACTTGACTAACGGTAGGTGAGTTTACAATAACCTCATATAATGTGAACAATCTCAATAACCCCAAGAGGTGCCAAATACTTGATTTTTTGCACAGAGAAAAGTCTCAAATAATCTTATTACAGGAAACCCATTTCAAACTTAATCATATACCCAATATCACCTCAAAACAATACACCTAGTTCCACAGTACTAACCCCTCCTCAAAAGCTAGAGGTGTTTCCATTGGCATGCATAGAACCCTTCCCTTTACTGTCGAAAAATAACTCATGGATGGTGAAGACAGATTTGCTTTTACAGTTATAGAACTTCTGGGGCATATATACACTATTGCTTGCCTGTATCTTCCACTACCAATCAATGTAAATGGCTGCCCCAGTTTCTTTCAAAACTGCAAAACTTTGCCGAAGGAAAAATCTTGATTGGTGCTGACCTGAATTTATGTTTGGACCCTGTGCGTGACTCCTCAACAAGCCACTCCTTGGTGCCACATAGCAAACTATTATTCCTAAAAAAAGATAGCTTGAAATTAGATTATCAGACTGCTGGAGGACTCTTAACATAAGTCTCATGACTTTACATTCTACTCCCTAGTTCACAAGTCCTTCAGCAGATTAGTTTACTTACTTATTTCACACACTGTCTTAGACAATGTTACTGCCTCACACATAGGCACGAGGGTCTGGCCTGATCATTTCTTCAGTTTATTTTACTATTCAAAACTGTGAGAAGTCACACACAGGTTTATATTGGCACTTAAACAATAACCTGCTAAGAGATCTGGAGTGTGTGGATGCTATTAAGAAAGCCATCTCTGATTTCTCTTTTCAACGTGTTAATGATGATACTGCTGCTTCCTTGAAGTAGAAAGCACTCAAGTGTACCCCAAGAGGGGTTCTCATCTCCCATGGTTCTAGATATAAAAAAGAATGTAGTGCACAACTAGACTCATTGTTCCATGAAGCCTGTTTTGGAACAGCAGTTCAAAGGTATCAGGGGGCTCGATGACCATATTTCACAACAGCTATCTGACTCACGCCAGAAAAAGTTTTTCTTATTAGATCAGAAATCACTTAGGGACAGGGAATGTTTTCAGAGCAGTTTATTTGAAAAAGCTGTGGCACTATGCTAGCCCACTATCTCCACCCTAAACAATCCTCCACACACTTCCCCTCCATTAGGGCCCATGATAACTCCCTTAAAGTGAAACCCTCCGATATTGCAGACACCTTTAAATCATACTACCAGGATCTATACTCCCATAGGGGTAAATACCATCAACTCTACTCTGACTTTGAATTGAACCAGAAAATAGATGATTATCTTTATTCCTCTAGATTACCCCCTCTAACGCCAGAGGAAACCTCTGAACTGGAGGAGAACTTCTCAGAAATAGAAATTTTGGCAGCAATTAGATCATTAAAATCCGGAAAAGAGCCCTGGGCCCGACAGCTTCACTGCCCCTTTCTATAAAGCCTTAGCTACAGAACTAACTCCCTTCTTGCTATCTGATTTTAATACTATCTAAGCAGACACATTGTTTCCCATACAATCCCTTAAGGCCTATATTACTATCATACCGAAACCTGTGAAGGATCATACAGTCTGCGGCAACTACAGGCCCATCTCATTAATCAATCTAGATATAAAAATGCTTGCAAAGATTTTGGCTTAGAGGATAAAGCCTATTCTGCCCCACATCTTGCATACAGATCCCATTTAATTCACACAATTTAGAGAGGCCAGGGACATTACCTGCAAAACTACCTCTGTAATGGCTAGGACTCAGAGACAGGGGTTACCCCTTTCTATCCTCTCTGTTGATTCAGAGAAGGCATTCAACAGGATACACTGGGACTATCTCAACAGAGTCCTGGTCCACTTGGGACTGAGCCACAAGGCTCTGCATAGGATCATGGGTCTTTACCGGGGTACTACAGCCAGGGTCAAAGCCAATGGTGTCCTGTCGGGTGCCTTCAATATTAAAAATGTCGCGAGGCAGGGGTGCCCCCATCTCCTCTACTGTTTGTAATATATATGGAGCATTTTCAACTGCCCTTCAGAACAATGTAAACATTTCAGGTCTTAAATCCTGTAACAAGGAATACAAGCTTGCACTTTACGCATACAACCTATTACTTTACTTTACAAACCCCCTAATCTTTGTCCCCAACTTTCAAAGAAGCGGACAGATTTTCGGCTATTAGTAACTTTAAAATTAATTTCTCCAAAACTGAAGCTCTAAACGTAACACTCCTGGATTCAGCACTCCCTCAAACAGTTCTTCCCTATTAAGTGGAAACAAGACTATATTAAGTATTTAGGCATAAACATTCCTACCAATCTGACCAAACTTTACTCCCCAAATCATGCACCGCTTTTACAAAAAAATTACCTAGCTAATTGGAGTATTCTGAGATTCGTATGGTTGGGTAGAATTAATGTCCTAAAAATGAACATCCTTCCATGACTGCTTTATGTTTTCCAGGCCATCCCAATTCATACCCTACAATGTACATTAAAATCTCTAAGATCATCCTTAATTACATTTATTTGGTCAGGTAAAAAGCCAAGGACCTGCTATAGACTCCTAACTAGACTGAAGGAGGGGGGGAAGGGTGGGGCTCCCAGATTAGACCAAATATTACCAGGCTGCTCGGATTTTGTTAATAGTAGACTGGTTCCAAAGCAGAGCCCAAAAGCAGTGGATAGAAATGGAGGCAGGGAACTGGGTACAGATTTGAGAGCTTTGTTATGGACTGTAAAATCGAAAAATCCATCAATTGAGAGCTTACCTCTCTGGAAAGGCAAACCCATTACTTTATGGAATAGACTGCTTGGCCCTTGTGGCCTCTCTTCCATTCCTGGTCCACTCACCCCATTATTTGACAATCCTGACTTCCAGACAGGATGGGGCATCCCTACTGTCTTGGGTCAAAATAGAGCAGCCTGGCCACAATCAGGCATTACCTCACACAGCAAGGGATCAAAGGTATGGGTAATTGGCCTATCTCTATACCAAACTTTAGGCCCATGTGGCTCACTAAATTCCAATTGAACAATTTATATCCCTCCCTCAAACCTAAAACTACTATTCTCAGGCCCCTGACTGCATTTGAAAACTTCTGCTCCAAATTGGACAGAGTAGAACATGCCCTTTCAAAAATCTATAAATTACAGTTCTCCAGAGACTCAGAAGCATACATCTTGAAGCTCACAGACAGCTGGGATCGTGACCTAGGCTCCCCCTTACCTGCAGAATACTGGGAGAAAGTCTTTGTACTGTCGCAATAACTTTCCCTATACATTAAACACCAAGAGGGAAACTATAGAATATTCTCCAAATGGTACAGGAACCCAGCCAGAATCCATGCCTATCACCTATCTACCTCAGAAACTTGCTGGAGGTGGTTCTCATGCGGGCACTTATATACATGTTTGGTGGGAGTGTGGCCACTTACAACCAAAAACAAAGTGTTCACTCTCCATACTGAATTATATTTGTCACCCCTGTCACCCTCTCCGGCTATTGCCTTACTCTCTGCCCTCCCAGGCTTAGTCTCCTCAATTAAAAATTAAATTTTCAGGTTTATCCTCACTGCTGCCCATGCCCAAACCTTATTCGCCAGTAAATGGCAAAATTCATTTTATTTTATCAAGTTTAAAAACAAATTTTCTTTGAATTTTTAAAATAGATTTTCTCAAAAACCAGTGTTCTTCTTAACGTAACTAGCCAATTTGATAATTCTAGCATTCTAGCTATTAACCCCTACGGCCTGATTCACAAAGCGGTGCTAACAGTTAGCACGCTGGTGAAAAGCCCTTTATCATGCCTAAACTCAGTTTAGGCATGATAAGTTTAGGTGTGATAAGTTTAGGTGTGATAAGTTTAGGCATGATAAGTTTAGGTGTGATAAGTTTAGGCATGATAAGTTTAAGCGCCAACTGCGTTAGCACCGCAGTGCACAGCTGATCAAAAGTTTTACGCTAGTAAAGCCTGGTGCACTTCGTATAAAGTTTAATGGCGCTGCTTTGCATGCGGGACTTTGCAAGCGATCTAAACTTATCTAAACTTATCATGCCTAAACTTATCACACCTAAACTTGTCATACCTAAACTTATCACACCTAAACTGGCTTTTCACTGGCATGGTGCAATGGTTATCATGCCTAAAGTCTCTAACTGGGTTAGCACCGCTTTGTGAATCGAGCCCCTAATGTCAATTGCAATGCAATTCAAGAAAAACATTTTTTGGATTCCCCAACCTGAAAATTTGGACCTATTTGGTCCAATGGCCCCTGGATTTAAACACAGAGCTGTTCGAGCAACACTAATTATTACTATTATGTTAAATCCCAGTGGGTAGGCGGCTAAGCGCTAGTTCCTTTTGCTAAAATTTTCTACTGAACCCAATAGTAAACTACAAATGAATCAATAGTTTGTTTCATCCACCATAACCCTTTCTTCCAGTGCACAGATGGTTCTAAAGAACATCAAAACAAGAACAAAGGTTTTAAATTTGAGATCTGTATTGGCATATCATGTAGACTGAGCTGTATCTAAGCCAGATAGAGAATGTCTGTACTTGCATTACAGCACCACTTGTGAGTATGCTACAATCTTTGAAATGGTACTGATAATTTCAGTATCTAGTTCCTGTTAAATCAGCACACACAGTTTTGAATCATGTCTCTTTTAGAGTTACTGAGATAATGGTTCACAGTTTTTATTGTAATACACTTGTTTTGTTTTATATTGCAGCAAGAAAAATAAAATGTAAGGGAAAGCATCATATTAAAAGAACATTATCAGCGTATTCCCTACCCTATCCCCTGAACAAGTAACAATGCTAGAAGCCCCAATAACACTGGAAGAGGTTGAAATAGCTATTTCTTCGATGCAACCTAATAAGGCCCCAGGCCCGGACGGTATCCCGGCAGATTTCTATAAAAAATATAGAGACCTGGTATCGCAGGATTTTCTATTAGTACTGTTGAATATAGGTTCCCAATCTGGACTTCCTGATAGTTGGAACGATGCCATATTAGTAGTCCTATTAAAAGAAGGAAAAGACCCATTGCAATGTGGATCATATAGACCGATATCCCTGCTTAATGCAGATTATTACAATTTTCACTAAAATATTATCCAACCGCCTAGCCAAGGTAATCTTATATATAATTCACCCCGATCAGACAGGATTTATGCTCGGTAAAGGGACATCTATCAACATCAGGAGGACTTTAATACATTCACAGATATCACAAAATGTCATTGGGGACAGGGCATTAGTGTCACTTGACACTATGAAAGCTTTTGATTCTATAGAGTGGTCTTTTCTTGACTTATGCCTACAGAAATTCGGTTTTGGGCCTAGATTCATGAGCTGGGTGAGGGCATTGTATCAGAGTCCAATGGCAAGAATATCTGTAAATGGACATGTCTCACGGTCTTTTAATCTACACCGTGGCACTAGGCAGGGCTGCCCACTATCGCCTTTCCTGTTTGCCATTGCGATTGAGGCTCTGGCTATTAAATTTAGAACTGAATCAGATATTCGCGGTCTCACCAGTGACACGCATATGGATGTTATTGGATTGTACGCGGACGATATCATTTTATATCTTGAAGATACATATGCTTCTCTCAAAAATTCCATGCGATTAATTAACCAATTTGGGAAATACTCAGGTATGCAAACCAATTGGGAGAAATCATGTATCATGCCCTTGGACTCTGATGCTATCAGTTTGTAATCAGTTGAGTGCCCTCTGCAAATACTTCAGAAATTTAAGTACCTAGGCATAGTGATAACCAGAGACCACGCTGATATTTTCAATGCAAATATTTTGCCTCTCTTAACTGAATTAACTGCTAAATGTAAAAGCTGGAGCTCTCTTCCTTTAGTAGTGGCGGGGCAAGTTAATTTGTTGAAAATTATTTCTCTCCCCAAGATTCTATATGTGGTACAACACTAAGCAGTCCCCATCCCTAAAACCTTCTTTTCTAAGCTGAATAGTGTAGTTGCCTCTTTCTTGTGGGATAACAAGAGGGCTAGGATCAAAATGCAGACTCTCACTAGACCATTAGATGAGGGTGACTTGGCCCTCCCTGATTTTTTTCTCTATTATTTGGCCAGTCAGCTACGCTATCTTCAGGCATGGATGCCCGGCCAAAACGAATGGACTAGTGAGACCCTGCTGGCCCAACACTTTCATGGCAAAAATGTATTTGCTTTTTTGGAGGCTGGTGCTGGGAACTCCTACACACCTCTCCTTCCTCTACATAAATTGGCACTAAAGGTGTGGTGCAGTAGTTAGAGAACCCACAGACTTTTTCTCATTTGTCGTCCATCCCAGACCCGGTCTACTGGATTAATAGAGGTCTTACAAGTATATCTCATGTTTTAACTAATAATGGTTCAATTTTGTCAATAGAAGATATTACAAATAAGTATCAGGTCCCCAGATCGGCCTATCTTAGGTCATTCCAGCCCTCACATTCCCTTAAAGCCCAATTTGGAAGGGGAAGCTCTTTAATCTCTGATTACCTCTTAATTGGGGTGTTAAAAACACAAAGGGCCGTATCCTATTCAAGGTGATAAGTAGCTTGCAGATGCGAGCTACTTATCACCTTGCCATCGCGCGAGGATTACCAGCAAATCCTGTTGCCCATATCCTTCGCGCGATGGCCAATCGTTAGAGAGCATTACTCAGGCGAAAGCCTGAGCGATGCTCCCTTTTAACGAGCGATGGGGAGGAGGTTTACGCTTTGGTGCTGTGCATCAGCACCACGGTCTCACTCCCCACACATGTGCACTCGCCCGCGAACATCGCCGCTGCAGCATCTGGGGGTCTCCTTTAATAAGGAGACCCCCAGAGCTCCCCGTCGGGTCGCCGCACAGTTTAGAAGCCCCCGCGCAGCTCTGCAAAGGCTCCCCTGTCATACGTACCGGCGCCGATCACCCGCTGCCTCTCGCCGCAAAATCCATCACGTAATTACAGTGTATCTAACACTGTAATTACTGTCCGCATAGAAGGAGCCCGGGCAAAGCATCTTTGAATCTGCAGCCGGGCTCCCATTGGTCCGCTGTCCGACAGCCAGTTCCGGCTTCCTGCTGTTGCCTAGCAACACTATGCCACAGTCAAGCGTGTCATCTCTTTCATGACAGAGTGGCTGTTTTACAGTTCCAAGCAGACAGGATTCCAGAGCGCTCTTTTCCATATATGATGAGGACACTGAGAGGAGACTTGGGAGATTAGTCTGTTGGCAGGGAAGATTGCAGAGCAGGAGGGGAGAGGGCAAAGAAATGGGGCGGCGGGGAGAGTGCAGAGGAATGCGCCCTCTAGGGGAAGCGCTCAGAGGCTGCAGCCTGTCCGGCCTCTGCCTTGTCCCGGCTCTGTGAAAGTCCAACACAAAGTAGTGTACACATGAGAAGTGGAATGAACATCATACACGATTCCAAACATTTTTTACAAATAAATAACTGCAAAGTGGTGTCCCCTTTGATCTGAGTGCAGTCAGTTGCCTATAGACATTGCCTGATGAGTGCTAATGACTAAATAGAGTGCACCTGTGTGTAATCTAATGTCAGTACAAATACAGCTGCTCTGTGAGGGCCTCAGAGGTTGTCTAAGAGAATATTGGGAGCAACAACACCATGAAGTCCAAAGAACACACAAGACAGGTCAGGGATCAAGTTATAGAGGAATTTAAAGCAGGCTTAGGCTACAAAAAGATTACCAAAGCCTTGAACATCCCACGGAGCACTGTTCAAGCGATCATTCAGAAATTAAAGGAGTATGGCACAACTGTACACCTACCAAGACAAGGCCATCCACCTAAACTCACAGGCCGAACAAGGGGAGCGCTGATCAGAAATGCAGTCAAGAGGCCCATGGTGACTCTGGCCGAGCTGCAGATATCTACAGCTCAAGTGGGAGACTCTGTCCATAGGACAACTATTAGTCATGCACTGTACAAAGCTGGCCTTTATGGAAGAGTGGCAAGAAAAAAGGCATTGTTAACAGAAAGCATAAGAAGTCCGGTTTGCAGTTTGCCACAAGCCATGTGGGGGACAAAGCAACCATGTGGAAGAAGGTGCTCTGGTCAGATGAGACCAAAATGGAACTTTTTGGCCAAAATGCAAAACGCTATGTGTGGCAGAAAACTAACATTGCACATCACTCTGAACACACCATCCCCACTGTCAAATATGGTGGTGGCATCATCTTGCTCGGGGGGTGCATTTCTTCAGCATGGACAGGGAAGCTGGTCAGAGTTGATGGGAAGATGGATGGAAGGCCCCAGGCTGGCTTGTGCACTATTGTTTTTAATTTTATTGTAGATTCCCATGCAGTTTAGTTAGGAGGGGGGCAGATGAGAGGGAATATCCTGCACGCTGGTGCCCCCCTGCTGGCCATATAGCCATTGTCTATATGCAACTGAAGCCCTCTCCAACGACTGGCTGAATTGCTCAGCCTCTGCTTAATTGATTACTGCAGACTAGGTGTAACGTGTGTGTGCACTTCTTATTGGCTTATAAGCAGCCTGCAGGCTTTATATAAGCAGCAGAGAACTGTTTGGGAGTGATTATTTCCCTTTGTGTGTTTGGGAAGATGGATGGAGTCAAATACAGGGCAAACTTGGAAGAAAACCTCTTGGAGACTGCAAAAGACTTGAGACTGGGGCGAAGGTTTACCTTCCAGAAGGACAATGACCCTAAACATAAAGCCAGGGCAACAATGGCATGGTTTAAAACAAAACATATCTATGTGTTAGAATGGCCCAGTCAAAGTCCAGATCTAAATCCAATCGAGAATCTGTGGCAAGATCTGAAAACTGCTGTTCACAAACGCTGTCCATCTAATCTGACTGAGCTGGAGCTCTTTTGCAAAGAGAATGGGCAAGGATTTCAGTCTCTAGATGTGCAAAGTTGGTAGAGACATACCCTAAAAGACTGGCAGCTGTAATTGCAGCAAAAGGTGGTTCTACAAAGTATTGACTCTGGCCCCGAATAATTCTGCACACCCCACTTTGCAGTTATTTATTTGTAAAAAATGTTTGGAATGATGTATGATTTTCAATCCACTTCTCACATGTACACCACTTTGTATTGGTCTTTCACGTGGAATTCCAATAAAATTGATGCATGTTTGTGGCAGTAATGTGACAAAATCTGGAAAACTTCATGGGGGCTGAATACTTTTGCAACCCACTGTATCCCTGACATAACATAGGCAGATTATCCCTGCATAACAATTAGGCAACATATCTCCTATAGCAGTTTCTTGTACACAATTCCACCCCAAGACTCCTCCTCCTTTGAAAGGGTGTAAAAGTGAAACATTGCAAAAAGTTGATTGGTACCTCCTATAATACCCTAAAGGAGTTGTAAGGTGACAAACCTCTATTTAGATTTACTTACATGGGGAGTCTTTTGGCCCCTAGAAATGTGTGTGGTCCCTCAACCCAGGTCTGCTCTGCTTCATGCTCCTGGCCCCATAGTTGATTGTTGTGCTGCCAATGCTGCGAGTGTTCTGCTCAGGCACAGTGCTACTGAGTGCTACACTCCTGGTGGCAGGAGTAAGATTATGTGAGGCATGTGCATCCGTGCTTGCACAGCCGACCTGACGGGCTAAGAATGGGAATGTGGAGCAGTGCGGACCCATGGCGAAAGACACACACACTTCTAGGGGCTGAAAGAAGGCCCAAGTAAGTAAATCTGAACAGAGATTTGTCACTTTACAACTCCTTTAAAGGGATCCCATATGGCTGCCCACAGATGGGTAACAGTGGATGTGACCTCAATGTACACTAATATAGCACAGCCAATATTAGGGATGGTTGGAAATGTCCGCAGAATTCCAATTTTGATTCCGCAGAAATAACAATTTTCACCAATGCTGATTACTGATTTCCCGAATTTCTGATCGGTTTCGGATTTCCGAGTTCGGATTTCCGAGTAGTGTTTTTTGTGGCCATTTTTTGCATTCTATAATTGGCCAAATACTTATGAGTTGACTCTGCATTCTCTAATTAGTCCAATGCTTCTGGGCTAAAATTACTGAGTTGTGGTAATGCAATATTTCTACAGAAATCGAATTTCCGAGTTCGAATTTTCGAGTATTTTTTTTTGTCATTTTTTGCATTCTCTGATTGGCCAAATACTTCCGAGTTGTTTCTGCATTTTCTAATTGGTCCATTGATTTTGAGTTCTGTAATTGGGTTAAAATTACCAAATTACATCAAAAGTCAGCGCAGGTTTAAAAAGTCATTGTATGTAGGGAATGATAAATTCTTCACCACAATACATCAAATGCTCAGAGGTAGGTATCCACCAAACATCAAAACAAGAAAAGGCTTACCAGCTCCTAACAACCCACATTATGTGCTCTAATGAGCCGACTGCGGGGATTGTATTTCCTGAATGGACATCATTCAGGTTACTAAGGGCGGAAGTGACGTTTCCGCAATGCCCAAAGGGATTGAGGCCACTAACTATTTTCTAGCTGAGAATCGAATGTTCTCTCCCGAACAGGCAAATTTTGTTTTGGAATTGTTGAGGTTTGCTTTGAACCCCAATTATTTCACTTTTATGGACCAATTTTATCTATAGGTGTGCGGGACGAGCATGGGGGCGGGATTTGCCCCCAGCTTCGCAAACCTGTATATGGCACAATGGGAGAATAATTGTATCTGGACATCAAACCCGTTTAAGGAACATCTCGTCATGTACACACGGTATATTGACAACATCTTGATCATATGGGAGGGGGGTATTGATAGATTCACCCAATTTCTTGAATTTTGCAACAACAACCAATTCGGGTTAGAGTTCACTCATACTGTGAACAGTGAAAGCATTGTATTTTTAGATCTAGAGTTATTTGCAGATAGAGAGGGTAAAATCTGCTCAAAGACTCATTTTAAGCCCACCGCTGGGAATTCTTACTTACATGCATCCAGCTGTCACCATCCGGGCTGGATCAGGAACATCCCAAGAAGTCAACTTCGACGGAATTGTACAAGAGATACAGATTTTAAGACACAAGGGGATATCCTAGCTGCTAAATTTCTAGAAAAAGGCTATGATGAAAGACAGGTGACAAAGGCCATGGAAGAATTCAAACATCATAATCAGGAACGCAAAGGTTCCCCTAATAATAAAAAAACTACCACCAGTGAGAACACCTCGACATTAATTACTACTTATAATGAAGGAGCAAAAAGCATAAAAAATATAATTAAGAAGAACTGGCCGATAGTTATGCAGGATCCGCTCTTAAGGGAAGTAATACCGGGTGAACCAGGAGTGGTGTTTAGGAAAGCGATGTCCCTGAAGAATAAAATCGCACCAAGTAATATCAGGTCTGAGAAAAAAGCTCAGCCCCAATTTTTTCCAACACTGAAAGGAAACTATAAGTGCAATGTAAAGAGGTGTGGATGCTGCAGGTTTATGAGGCACAGGACGCATGAGGTCAAAGATGGGAATAACAAGGTTGTCAAATTGAAGGATTTCATTAATTGTGCCAGCAACTTTGTTGTATATTTGCTCGCCTGTGGCTGTCCCAGGGTGTATGTTGGCAGGACGACCAGACCTCTGAGACAGAGACTAGGCGAGCATAAGAGAAATATTATCGACCAAACTGATTGTCACAGTGTCCCAAGACATTTTAAAAAGTACCATGGGGGGAGTACAGAAACCCTCAGTATAATGGGACTTGAAGTGATCCCTAAGAGTCTCCACAAAGGAATAAGATTTAAGAAGCTCTGTGAAAGAGAATCCTATTGGATTTTTAGGTTTAATGCACTCACTCCCAATGGTCTGAATGAAAGCCTGGAATCTGCCACTTTTTTATGAAAAAACAGTCCATTTAAAACCAATTTTAATGTTGTTTTATCTTTACCGAGTTCTTTAAGTATTGTATCAACTTTGGTATACAGCATATATGTTTGTATGTTTTCTGTTACGTATGTTGTATACACAGGGAGAGTCACTTTCCATGACATCTTGCTTTCTTTTGTATTGCTGCCATTCAGGGAGAGATGATAATCCATTATGTAATGTTTAGATTAAGAAGGCCAGTATCAGGAATGTATATGCTGTAATCAAACTATCATTTTTGGAACAGCGATGAGGTGCTACGGATTGTGGCAGCCACTCCGCATCTTCCCTCCATTCCTATTCGTCCCCGTAACAAATAGAAAGGGTAGGCATTAGTTGCTACGCAACTGAATGCGGAAGATGCTAACATACGATCGCAGTATACCCGCCCACAATTCGGGCAGCACAGGGAAGTAGTCACCGCCCCCAGCCATTGAGAAAATGGCAGTGAACGAAGCACTTCCGCCCATCCTTTGGGCATTGCGGAAACGTCACTTCCGCCCTTAGTAACCTGAATGATGTCCATTCAGGAAATACAATCCCCGCAGTCGGCTCATTAGAGCACATAGAGCCAGTGTCCCCACGTCTTCTGACAGCGCTAAATCACAGGCTGCCACTGGAGGAAAACAACTCTTTAAAAATAGTAAGTTCTGACACCATGCGTATATGATTTAGACAGAGGATGTGAGCAGATACATATCTAGTTGAGGTAGAAGAGCCTGGTATATGCAAGATACAATTCAAGCACAATAGTCCTGCCCATTAGGAAACCCCGCCCCTTATCAGCGGAAACCCCGCCCCTTATTAGCAAAGGACCCCCAAAAAATCAGGTCTATTTAAGTAGTGCCCTAGCTTGTAGCATCATCTGATGAAGGTGTAGGTACGCCGAAACGCGTAATGATGCTACAGGCACTGAACCAGAGGTCCTGACGATCCCACCCCATCCCCAGGTCTGATATCCAGCTCAACATCCCTGCTACTGGCCACAGCGATTGGGAATTGGAGGAAGGAGAGGGAGAAAGGGATACCTCCCAGCCCGGATGTTGGGCGATATGCTTTTAAAGCATTTACATCTTGTAAGTGCAATTTTATTCCTTTTTTAACAGCAATAAAACGTTAATGCACCATAGAGCGCTCCTGTTTTATCTTGTTTTCCAGTTTTCATCTTCCCTATGAGTATTGGAGCTTGGTAATTGGTGGCATCTGCAGGAGTAAATTCTCCAGGATCTTACACTCAGTTGGAGCGCGGTTATTGTTGTTTGAAGCTTTTTACGCTTAGATATTGCTGCTTTTGTTTTCCTATGCAAATTCCTGAAACTCTACCTCCATACGGATGTCCACTGGATATTCACGACGTCTGATGTTCCTTGGACGTTATCTGTGACCTGAGCCATTTTACAACCTTATAATGTGGGTTTTTGGGAGCTAGTAAGCCTTTTCTTGTTTTGATGTTTGGCGGATACCTACCTCTGAGCATTTGGTGTATTGTGGTGAAGAATTTATCATTCCCTACATACAATTACTTTTTAAACCTGTGCTGACTTTTGATGTATGTCTGACTTTTGAACTTTTAGACACTGTTCTTCTCAGCG
The DNA here is from genome assembly GCF_040937935.1 of Hyperolius riggenbachi. NCBI lineage: Eukaryota > Metazoa > Chordata > Amphibia > Anura > Hyperoliidae > Hyperolius > Hyperolius riggenbachi. The sequence goes on along the minus strand of NC_090650.1, from coordinate 192,525,000 downwards.
GCGGTTCCATTGTTCCTTGGCGCCGATATATTTGCTATTAAAAATTACCAAATTGCAGTAATGCAGTATTTCTGCAGAAATCCGATATCCGAGTTCTGATCGGAAATTTGGATTTCCGGTCGGAAATTCCGAAATTTCAATTCCGCAAAATCCGAATGAGCATCCCTACCCAATATGCTTAAGGGCCATTTCTCACCAGCAACAGCCATATGTACATAAATCAGAAGAACTTACTATTGGAAGCAGCAAAATTCATACTAAACCACAATTTCTTTATTTTCATAGTAAAATATATTAAAAGATTAAAGGAACAGCAATGGGCTCCAACTTTGTGCCACTGTATGCAAATCTCACAATGGGGCTATCTGCTAAATACGCTCTCCAACCCCTTCCAACATCTTATAATTGTTTACAATAGGTACATTGATGATCTACTGTTGATATGGGATGGAGGTAAAAACACAGTCACGGATTATACAGTATACATAAACAATAATGGTATGGGCCTCTTCTTTACCCTTAACACCAGTAACAAGCAAATAGAGTTCCTAATCTATTCTTTACCTGCAAAAAAAAAATCATACAATAAAACTATTTCAAGACAGTAGATGCAAACACCTATGTTCATTTTAATAGGGCTAATCATCATCCTTGGAAAACTAATATTCCTTTTAGTCAGTTTCAAAGGATCAGGCACAATTACTCAGAAGCAGACAGTCAAGCTCAGATTCTAACCAAGAATTTAAAAAAAAACCACATTCCTGTAAAACGTGTTTGAGAGGCAAGATAGAGAGCTAGGGTTATCACACAATCTGATTAAGAAAGCCAACTCCATCCAATACAAACATTAACTTTATTACCCATTTCTCTACAGATCATTGGAATATCAATATTTTTCTCCCAAAAAAATTGCCATTATTACTGGGAAGTGGTTTCCAGTCCACCCTCCCCAACAGCTTGAATGAGGCGCATGTTCAGTTCACCAGAACACCAGGCCAGACACACTTTAAACTTCCACAAGGACGAGCACATTCTAAAAATCTTCTAAACTTACAAAAAAACCCTTCTTATAACATTTCTTCAGAAATAAACACACATTTAAAAAATATGTGATAAATCCTAGAAACTGCTCAGCAAGCAGATAATCACCAAAGATGATCAATGTCCATCAAAAAGCCAAGTTCCATGTATTTCACCAGGCAATGTATAAATAGCAGTCAGGTTGACACAGGGTCAAAGTAGCAAAAGTCCCAACATAAGGAGCACAGACACCGGCCTAGAGCTGTTTTGGGTATCAAACCCGTCTTTAAGCTAAATAAAGACATTACACATCCCATTATCCCAAGCACAGGGTGCTATCCTTATACATTTTCCACAGTCTGAGCACCTCCCCCTCCTCATTACTTTCTGATATCCCCCAATACCCCTTACTCCCCCGATAAACAGTCTATATATACTCCATAAATGACTCACCACCCTCTGTTTGCCCGTTTAGTAGGCCACCACAATCCAACTTGTAGCCACGGTAACCCATGGTTCACTTCAAAGTCCAAACCCCGTCCCATCTGTCAGATTTCTACTACCTACTGTAAGTGACAGCAACATAGGAGAAAAGTAATTTATGGCTCATTTTACTCTGGAAAAAAATGTACTTCTTACTTGTATACGTTTGCACATATTTTAAATTTTTCATTTTTTCCCCATAGTGCCCCTTTAACCATTTTGCATCCAGACCTTGTTTCCCCCTTATGGACCAGAGCAGTTTTTACATTTTAGCTATGCCCCTATTAAATCAGCAATAACTTTATCCCTACTTATGACACCTAAAGTAAATAAACATATTTTTTATGGTAAAAATCAATCTTATTGGTTCAGGGAACATATATTGGGTTTGTACAGGAGCAAACCCAATCCTACATAGCACTGCTTCAGCTACAAGACGTATATATAGGTCCTCATGGCTTAGATGAAGTTACAGAGGATGTAGATATAATGTAGTGGTGGATATAGTAGTTAATTATGCTTCTTATAATGTTTGCAAGATAATCATGTTCATACGTAATACTTTTAATGTTTTATTAATTATGTTATTAATTATACTTATTTTTAATTGTGCGTCTTATAATTAGCTTTTGAAGGGTCTAATTCATTAAATTCAATACCTTGTACATATTCTGTTGCAGAATAATACAATCTGGAACATGTTATGAATTTCAAACTAGTTGGTCTAGTCTAGAACAATCTTCTTATTGCCAATGTCATTAGTATTGACTGTATTTTTTTTACCCTTTTTTCATAAAACTGATCATGTCTGACTAATTTGTGGATTTTATAACACAGATAGATTGCAGTATTAAGTCTTTAATGTATTATTTATATTAGTAATTTTATATTTATATTTGTGTTTATGAGTGCTTGTTGTTTCATATATGAGAGCATTGCCTGAGCCTTATTGCTTTGTACTTAAAGGACCACTCCCACGAATCAATAAATTTTTAACCATCCAACAGTATATAGGGATGGTCGGAAATGCCAATTTCCGATTCCGCGGTAATTCCGCATTCCGCCACTGCCAAATACCGATTCTGCTACCAATTTCCGCATTCCAATGCGGAATTTCCGCCGGAAATCGCGGAAATTCCGCCCGGTTTTTTACATTGATTTTCTCAAAAACTATAAGGTCTTTTTGAAAACTTTTTTTTGCATCTTGTTCAGAGGATTCTATAAACCCTGAAAATTTGGTGTTTCTAGGACGTACAGGGGCTTTTCTATTAACCGTTAAAATCGGCGGATTTTTCCTGTAATGTAATTGCAGAAAATAGGCAGAAGCAGATTTTCTGCATTTTACATTACAGTAAAAATCCGCCGACTTAAAAATAAACGACACAACAAAACTGCATGAAGCTCAAATATGCACTACAGCTAATATCAGGCATTCAGCTACACAACATTGATGTCGAAACATTCTAGCTGGTATCAACACAGGTTACCCAGCTGAAGAGTCAGGCTCAATTTTACTTAAACGGGATTGGTAATGACCCATAGCAGAACATTAAAAAAAATAAAAAAGTAGGATGCTAATTTTTACATTAATTATCGAGGTTTCAGCATCAGAAATGCTTCTTATACCTATATATTGCCGTATATTTGTATATAATACTACCACTAGTTAAGTTTAGCCTAGGCCAGGGGTCTCAAACTCGCGGCCCGCGGGCCATTTGCGGTCCTCGATACAATATTTTGTGGCCCTTGCCGGCAAAAGCTACCTTATAGTTCGCTTCAGTGCTCCCAAGTAATCCGCCGCATCCCCGCCGTTAAACGATCCAAATTGCCCGGGGGGGGGGGGGGGGGGCAATCCACAGGCATTTCCTGGAAGGGGCAAACCTTTGAGCTTCAGCTCTGCCCCTCCTGATGTCAATCGCCGCACGGATCGCCGCCTCTCTCCGCCCCTCTCTGTGAAGGAAGAGTGAGAGGGGCGGGCAGAGGCGGCGATGCGCCGGGATTGTGAAATTCCTTATGCGGCCCAGCCTCATCCTGACTTTGCTTCCTGCGGCCCCCAGGTAAATTGAGTTTGAGACCCCTGGCCTAGGCTATGATGTTTCCCGGCCTTCTGCTCCAGAGCATTTTGGGAGACCAGACATTACCGCTCATAACACAGATGGGGGCCACCCCACAGTTATTTTCCTTGCTAGCACTAAAGATCCTGGCATCACTGATAAATGTAAGAATGTAAATTAATGGGGAAACTTAAGCTAAATCATTTATATTTAAAAACCCAGCAGTTTCTAAACATTAACATTTTGTCATTTGAGCCACACAGGCAAATGACACAGCTATAATCAAAAAGTAAATTAGAAAATCTAGATGTGTGTGTGTGTGTGTATATATTTTTTTTCACGTTAATGATCGACTGTACACTGGTGTCATAATTTTAATTTAATATATTTACTTCAGAATCACTGATAATTTTGACACTGGAGTGTTTTATGACATTGTGAGAGCAGGACTGCAGCTCAGATATAATGATTTTACCTCTCCTGCTTGTACTCCTAAGCAGATATCCTTTACCGCAATTGTACTTTTGCTTTTGGTGTTCCCGTAACATTTCCAGACATTGTACAGTAAAAGTATGTCATTAGAAGTCATTTCTCCAACCACTCTCCTGCGCTCCATCTCAACATCCATGTCCTCCAAGCTGTCATATGGTAGTGGAGAATAATCTCTGAAAGAAAGCCCAGTATGTTTTTATACAGTAAATTCTTAGAAATGCTTTAATGGTTTTTTTCTACATGTATCAGTGTTTGTCTTCAGAGAGATTCCTACAAAAATATTTTTACAAAAAATCCTCCAAAATGTGCAATGTGATTAATTTATTTAACCAAGATGGCGATTAATCTAATTTCTTCTACAATAAGAGACCCTTGTCCTAAGTTATATATGCAGCATTTCAACAGCTAGCAATGCTGTCTTACATGCTAATCTTTTGTAATGAAGCTCAAACTTAAAGGATACCTGAAGTGAGAGAGATATGGAGGCTGCCATATTTATTTCCTTCTGGAAATCCTGTTGATCCTCTGACGCTAATACTTTTAGCCTAAAAGTATGCTGCTAATACTTATTAGGAACCTGAAGTGAGAGGCATGTAATGGCAGCCATTTTTTTTAAACAATAGCAGTTGCCTGGTAGTCCTGCTGAGTTTTTTGGCATCAGTAGTGGCTGAATAACACATAAAAAACAAGCATGCAGCTAATCCAGTCACACTTCAGTCAGAGCACTTGATCTGCATACTTGTTCAGGGTATCTAGCTAAAAGTATTAGAGGCACAGGCTCAGCAGGACAGGAAAAGGAAATAAATATGTCAGCCTCTATAATCCTCTCAATACAGGTGTGCTTTAAATATATAATTGTCATTGGTTATGTAAGCTCAGCTTACCACAGACATAGTAAAGAAGCATAGTGGTACTGAACCATGTGAAGTGGTAGAGCTCCTCTGACGAGTAGATGTGTTTACAATGTGTGATGTGTATGAAGATTGGAGAGTTGTGAAGAATTGGTGTGCTTGAATTGCATTCTCTTACAAATGTCTGCTATTTGGTGGCAAACATTCGCTACCCTTAGCTGTGTCATATAAGATAGTTAGGATTTAATAAAAGTTAGAGAAATTGCTGCAGTGCATCTGTATTAAAAAGCAGCAACTATGATGCATTTTTTTTCAAATATATCCAGATTGTGTTGCATTTATTACATTTTTTTCACTGCAGCTGATAGCACGTTATTGTAATAGCACAACTACTAAACTCACCTTTAGAAAACAGTACTATTATTTGATTTAACCTAAAGTATATGAGGATTGCAAACATTTTCCACTGACTTGCTGAAAACTTTTACTTAATATACACTGGATCTTCAGCTTTACACAGACTTGCCCATTTATCTACCCAACTGGCTTAGTTACAGTATATTCTGGGGTATAAGACTACTTTTTAACCCTTTAAAATCATCTGAATAGTCAAGGGTCTTCTTATATTCCAGATGTCATTGATGCAGGGTGATACGCCCTATGCTGTTACCGACTCAGACTGATTGAGCTTTATCGTTATTATTTCTTTTACCAGATTTTTACTCAGTATCTTTAAATTTTTTTGTAAAAAAAAGTATTTTATTATATATAGTGTATTGTATTTTTTTTTTTTTTGGGGGGGGGGGGGTCTCTATTATTGGAAACTGGTAAAGGCACAATTTAATACAGTGAAATTCTTGGGCCCACACACTGTGTTCACGAGGTCTCTGATTCCTTGCAACTGTGAAATATATGTTTGAAACATATATATGTCTGGCATGTTCATTTTCACTGCCTCCCATTTACATTTGAATCACTACATTAGCATTTCTCTGAAGATCCCTGCACCTTGGTACAGAACTTTACAACCCTACCTTAGCCTTTGAAATGACTGTTCATTGAGTACAAGTCTCAGTAAAAATGAGATGCTTCCTTGTATTGCCATTGCAGTAAATATCCATCCAAGATAATCCATCTGAAATGGACTGATGTAAGAATCAATTCCAAATCCATTGGTGAGGTCAAATTTCACTTGTCTAAATGCAAGTTCCATGAGGCCATGTGAAAGGCAATATTGAGGAAAAACAAGGAAAGCCCATTTAAGTATATTATGAATTTGTGTCAAACTCTGTAAAAGAAAAAAATAATAATTTATGCATGAATGAAGATCAGTCTTTTGAAACACAATCTATAGTGTCTGCAACTTTTTTTTACATGTTCTGTAAATTAGAGTCAAAAGCCTCATTATTTATTTACATTTTGTAAACTAAAGCTTTTTAATTTTGACATCCAATGTAGTAAAGAAAATAGCACATATCAAAGGAAGAATTGTAGATGATGCATATTTTCCAGTAGCATATACTATTAGCATCTGTTGACAGATTATTGAAGAGATAATTCTAATTGGCTAGAATAACTAGACTTAACAAATTACTAGATATGACGCTGGTGGATTGTCTAAAAATATGATGGCATACTGATTCAATAAAATGCAGAAAGATTTACTGACATTGTAAATGTTAAACTGTTGCAATAAGGCATCAGCATTGTTTTACTGAACAAATGTCTTGTTGGACTACAGGTAAGTTCACACTATCGACATTGCATTGTGCCATTATACAACATGGATATAATGCAATGCACATTCTGAATATTATAAAACAATGTGTTGGTTATTTCATAGCTTTGTCAATTGCTGTCAAATGGCATTTTTGAACATTATCCAGAATCACACTGTAAACAGCACATAAGGGCAACACAATATACTGTATTTACCGGTGTATATATATATATATATATATATATATATATATATATATATATATATATATATATATATATATATATATATATATATATATATATATATATATATATATATATATATATATATATATTGAAACATACCATCGTATGAAAAGAAAAAAATGAGAGAGCTTGATTTTCCATTACTTTTTAAAGGCACTCCAATGTGTTTGTGTGTGTGTTTAAATACTTCAGGATTCCAATATTTATGTATTGAAAATTATATAAGCATGTTAGTTTTTTTTTCACTTTAACCCCAATAAAATTCAATTTAAACTACAGCAAGGATATTGACATAAGTGTCAAACTTGTAGCTATAGTAGGTCTTGAAAATTATGCACCTTAATGCAGTGGTAGTAAAAACCTCTAATGAGTATTAGGTATGTCAGTTAATTCTTAATGGTGCACTTGGCTGTTCTCCACCATCTCTTTATTGTGACCTTGCTATCCTATTTCAGGTGGGGGATTTTTGCTTAAGCAGAAACATCATCTTTATGGTTCTAACAAGCAAAATATAGGGAGTAAGTCCAAAGGTAACACGCAAGAAACAGATGTAAGCTGAGTTATGGCTCCATATTATAAGCTATATTCGTCCTGATAACTATCAGTTCACAAATTGGCTTTATATGCGTAAAGGAATAAAACGTTATTTATTTTCTTTCTTTTCTCATTATACAGAAATAAAGAATATACTTAACTTTCTTGGTAAATGGTTTAAAAAAATTGCAGTATTCTCACAATTGTTTATGGAAGTGTATTTCATTTTTTAAACAAATATTTAGTACTAAGATACATTTTTAATTAGAAAGTGACAAATTATTACAAATTAATGCTTTATTTATTTGGACTCCACTAGTTAAAATGACTGGGACGGTTGGAAGGCAAAACATGTTTTGATGATGCTATAGTTAAAAAAAAAAAAAATTTAATTTACAGAAGCAAGGCTCCTAACTTTTTAACTGACCCTAAACCCTATTGTTCCCTGTGGATGTCTGTTACCTTTATTGCAAACCTTTAAGGGAAAATTGTGTTACAGTAGGTAGGTAGGTCATGAAATAAACACAATTTAATAAGATTCAATGTTTATTCATAGCATTAAATATTTTCCTGGTGTTTTTGTAAGTGAAAACCAGTTTAGACACTGATCTATACAAATTCATAAAGTAAAAATATGTAGCACGGTGGAGTAGTGAACAACACTCTTGTCTTGCAGCACTGGGCCCCTGGTTTGAATCCCAGTCAGAAAACTATCGGCATGGAGTTTCTGTGTTCTCCACGTTTCTGTGTGGGTTTCCTCTCGCCACTCAAGTTTCCTTTCCCACTATAAAAACATAAAAAGATAATTTGATTGGTTCCCCCTAAAAAATATATACTTTTTTTGAGGGGGAACCAATAGGACTATGGTAGGGATTGGATTGTGAGCTCCTCTGAGGGACAGCTAGTGACATTACTATACATACTCTGTAATAATAAAACTAAAATTAAAAAAATCACAAAAGAATCCCTTTAAGGTTGTAGCCCCCCTCAAAAAAACCCTGTTTCTGCTTTACATTTTTCATAATACCAGTGTAAATTGAAAACATCATGGAAATGTAACTATAAATGTAGTTTTAATGTAGCTATACAGGGCTGCAGTATGTCTGCATAAAGAACCTTACTGTGATGCACAGTGATCACCCTGTCTTTTACAACAGGGTTGGGGGTTGGGTCATAACATAAAGTTAATAACATGTGACCTGTGTAGCCAAAAACAGCAGAGGAGAATATACTGTTCCTTAATTGAAAAAATGATAGTGATTGGTTGCTGGGTTTGGCTAAAAATCATCCCACTAAAAACTTGAAATTATTGCACAGTCTTTTGTAGCTCCATTGACTGGAACAGACTTCACTATTTTCTACGTGGCAGATTTCCATTATCCCATGGTCCATTAACAAAATGCTTTTTTTTTGCGTCCATGCAAATAAGACGCAGAGTTTTTTAAATTAAGGATGGAAATTATTCTTTCACTTTAACACAGCTTAAAAAAAAGATTCCTTTGCATATGATTATGTAACTTTTTTAGACCTTTTTAAAATCAGTCGGTATAAGTATTTTTACAATCCTGATTCCTGGCCTGCATTTATTAATATTTCTCTGCTACTGGGGAACAACTGGCTAGAATTTACTTTAATTCTAAATCAGACAATTTTGTTATGGCAACATTTCACAAAAATCAGGAAGATATTTGTTTATTTAAAATTGTTATGTTTTTCCAAACAAAATAAACTGGAGCCAATGGATGAGTCAAAAATAGGTTCTGATTTTAGAAATTCAAGAGGAAAGTAGCAAGGAAGCCTCTTGCCAGTAGTTTGGATTGAGTTTCATGACAAAAAAGGGCACCAGCACACAATATTGCAAAATGCCCCATTCACAAAGGCACCACAAAACAGCAAAGTCAAAATTACAGTAGGAAGAGGGTCTTAAAATTACAAAAGACACTATGGGCCATATGCAATTCACTTTTTCTCCTGAGTTTTCTCCGAGGTGATATTTTCACAACTTGTCATAAAATGTCACTAAGAATGTGAAACTCCGCTCACAACCTCCTTTCACCGACAGTGCAGAAAAACAGGCTGCCAAGACCTCAGATCCAAGACTGTAGAAAGTGAAATCCGCACGATGTCAGTGGAATCAGTATGGCTTTATTCAATCGTTACACATAGCAAGCTAAAAGCCAGCACCACATGCTGACATGTTTCGGGCGTTACACGCCCTTAATCATAGCATAGGCAAACATGAGAAAGGGTGTTGCCTATATAGGGTAAGGTTCCACCCGATACCACATGTTCAATTGACCCCACCCACAAAGACAGGTGCATAAAAAAACAATGGGGGGAAAAAGACACATGGGAAGTCCCCCCATTGGAATAGTCCATTACATAAAAACATTATGAGAAACATAAAAATATATAAATGCATGCGATTAAGCACCAAATAACATCAAGCAGCATAAGTAAGCTCCCCAACATGTAATACAAGAGATACAAAATTTAAACATATAGACATATGTAGACAAACGACAAAGATTTTTCAACCTGTCACTACTGCATTGTTCACAAATCCACTCGTTCTATCGTTTCTTTCTGTAATGGTAAAACTTTTCCCATCAAACAATATATCAATTGTGACACGAGGTACACGGTCTACCTTATATCGTGTTCCCTATGCCACATCCAATATGTAGGGTGCACTACTAGGCACCTCAGACAACGTATAGCTGAACACTCAGGTGAAAAAATTTATTGCATATGGGCCTATGGGTGCAATATAGTTTAATAAATTCCAGAACAAAATAGAATATAAAAAAAATGTGTTTTTATACTCACAAATCGAGTTACCACAGTAAGCACATATAAGAAATCCCATAACCGTCTCCACTCAGACGTTATTGTATATGTTACAGCCAGAACCCGAAGTTTGCATTGTGGCTGGCCACTTTGGGTTCTGGCTGGTCAATGTGCGTAGTGGCCACGGCGCTGCAGCCAATGTCCGAAATGAACTGAATCCTGGCGGCTCTGATCATTTTCCCCAGCACTGGCTCCGCCCCTTGCCTCCCTGCTATCGGCCTTCAGTCAGCCGGAGACACACGAGTCGTCGTCCCCCGAGTCATTCATGGCTGCAGGAAAGCAGAGTGGGGAGCATTGCAGACATTGCTTCTGTCAGCACCTGCTCTGCAGGGACGAACAAATTCCTGCTTCCTTGCCTCTGCCTTCCTGCAGCCACAGACGACTCTGGGGGATGCATGTGTTCCCCGGCTGTCAGAAGCCGATAGCAGGGAGGTAGGGGGCGTAGCCAGCGCTGGGGAAAATGATCGGAGCTGCCAGGATTCAGCTCATTTCGGACATTGGCCGCATCACCACGGCTACTTCACACATTGACCGGCCAGATCTCGAAGTGGCCAGCCACAACGTGAAGTGGATAAACTTCAGGTTCTGGCCGTAACACATGTAAATAAATACTGTCATGTAGAGCAACATATGCACTGCCAAGATAATTTTATTTTTATTTTACATGTTCCCACAATAAGTCTTGACATTAATAGCAAATTTAGTGATGATGTAAAGAACATGGGGGCTTTACAATCAATTCAGAAAGTCACCACTTTAGGCTTCAGTTGTACGGCTGGGGGGTCATACTTTCTGACCACCCAGCGCAACAAAGCTAAGAGCTGGATAATGGAAGAGGTTACACAGGCTGCCCAGAGCAACTGCAGCTACAAATAAAACACAATGTCAGTGCAGTGCAATGTTGCACTGCCTTAGTTCACACTGTGCGCAAGCATTCAGACAGGTACAAGACAGGACTATAGATTGGAGCGTAACTAGTAGCAACCGCAGCTCACAGAAGCAGAGCAAGCAGGCTAACAACAGTCACCAGCAAGCATCCACCCAGGCAAGACTACAGGATAGAACGTAACAAATAGCAACTGCAGCCTATAGTTAAGTTCCCAGAAACTAGAGTAGCAGGAATACTACCAGTCACCAATGTGGTGGTGATGGCAGAATCCAAGCTATCTGGATAATGGACTTTACTGACCCACCGTGAATGCAGTGAGCATCCATCAAGCATGGAACTAGGCAATACACAATAATAAGAAAAATAACAAACGGCTCAACTAATGGATAAATATATATTAGCAAGTCTGCATATATATTTATCAAGAACTAGCTAAAGCACAAGTTATAAGGTCGCATAGAACTACAATAACAGAACTATACAGAGTAACAAGGTGCCCAGCAGACCAGCGTACTGACCACCATGACGGGCAGGGTATGAAATGGGAGGCAGACTTTTATGCTGGCATCAGCCAATGGATGCAGGTATGCAAATCTCCACACAGCTGAATGGTAATCACTCAATCCTGAGCTGGCTTGATTACCATTTGCTAGCTGACTGTGAATGCAAAGGACTCCCATAAGAAATACATGCAGTATTATGTAACAACATGCATGCAGGGCTATCTGGACGCAGCTCAGTTGCAACAAGCAATTGGTGGAATGATGGCAGCATCCTGAGCTGCCCAGAACTCCAGAGCGATTGCAAATGACAATGAGAACCATTGCAAATGCATGACCAAATGCAAGCAGATAAGCCAGAACTGTCCGTTTGCAGCTCCACTGCAATGGACAGAATACGCTACAGGAGGGATCCTTACATCAGTGCTTAACCTCCCTAGCAGTATGAACAAGACTGACAGGCTCATCCAGCAGTTCTAAGGCAGGGTTCCATTTTTTCACATGTATTTTTCACATTAAAATTCATGTTCGCATGCACATTTTTGCATGCTCTGGAAACCTACATGCAAAAAAATTGCACACAAACAAATTTGAATGCAAAAAAAAATTTACATTTTCTGCCAAAAAGCTGAAGAGGGGGTTCAATTGTGGCCTTTCATAAAGGGAAGCATAGATTAAATTTATTTTTTACATGATGTTGTGTTTTGAGATTTTTATTATACTCAAAATGCATACTAGAATTTTGCTTGACACATTTTGATAAGTTACAGGCCCACAATTCATGGATATTAATTGAACCCCTTTTTTCACAGAAATTCAGCAGAAATTGGATGGCAGGAAGAGGGGCGGGGGGATTGGGTTAGGTCTGCCGCGCCCCCCCCCCCCCCCCCCCCCAAAAAAAAAATTCCCTCCATGCCCGCAAAGTTGGACAGCACTGACCTAGGGGAAACCTCAGGAGACAAGGCGAATTGCATATGGGCCAATGTGTTATATTACTTCCCTAGGAAGTAGCCTACTCAAACACTAGTGACACATGTAGACACCATAAAGAGGAACCTCACTGGTTTTCATTTCACATTTGATAGAGGTTTACTTTAAACTTTCTTCATTGTTATTTTCATTTTTACAAGTTTACAAAATGATACTTATGGATACCAAAGAGCACAGTGTACACAACTATGATCATTTACTAACCTCAGTATTTGAAATTTCAGCTAACAATCTGGGCAGAAAAGTCAGCAGTGATGTACACAGGCCAATTATACAGTTTGTAGAAATAAAAGTTATAAATGCAACATCTGAATTTGACAATATTCCAGAAACAAGATACATCCAAGGAAAAGTGGCATACCTGAAAATAAGCACAGTAAAACATATATTTACTATTTAGAGGGCATTCATTAAATGATTAATACATAAGGTTTACCTTAGTGGCTGCTAACATAAGAATCTGTGTTACTTGAGCAATGTGACAAAGACAAAGTCTAGAAAAACATACTGTAATTTTGTATGCTTATCTGCTACATTAGTTTATACCTCATATCTGTATTCCATATACCATTTAATGGTTGAAAGGGAAATGATCATCAATTTCATATATAGGTGGCATTGTAATAGTCTTTCCTAAAAAGACAACTGTAGTGAGAAGAATATGGAGCTGCCATATGTATTTCCCTTTAAACAATACTAGTTGCCTGGCAGTGCAATTGAAAAGTTCTAAACGCTCAACCCCCGCAGTTCAGACCGGTAGGTGCAGGATCAGGAAAGCCAAGCCAGTCCACAAATATGCACAGAAGGATCCGCAGACCAAGTACTGGTAGAAAAATGCTGATATTCTTTATTCAAAAATTCCACATGGCAATAGCAATAAAACCACAAGGTTCAACTGACGCGTGTCGGGCTTACAATCTGCCCTTAGTCATAGTTTGCCTGGCAGTCCTGCTGATCTATTTGGGTGCAGTAGGGGCCAAATCACACCAGAAACAAGCATGCAGCTAATCTTGTCAGATTTGACAATAATGTCAGAAACACTTGATGTGCATGCTTGTTCAGGGTCTATGGCTAAAAGTATTAGAGGCAATGTATCAGCAGGATAGCCCGGTAACTGGTATTGCCTAAAAGGAAATAAATATGGCAGCCTCGATATCTCTCTCACTTCTATGCAGCTAATAAAACAATTAAAACCATTGGAGCTGGCCAGGGACCAAAATCACTGAGAAAAGTATCATCATCTGATTAAAGACAGGTCTTGTCTCACCAACATACTGAGCTTTTATGAAGTGGTGAATAGAGATGTCGCGAACCTCCAATTTTCGGTTCGCGAAAAAGTTCACGAACCGCAATAGACTTCAATGGGGAGGCGAACTTGGAAAACTAGAAACACTTATGCTGGCCACAAAAGTGATGGAAAAGATGTTTCAAGGGGTCTAACACCTGGACCCCCAGGTGGCTGAGTGGGATACATGCCAAAAGTCCCGGGGAAAAATCTGGATTTGACGCAAAGCAGCGTTTTATGGGCAGAAATCACATTGAATGCTAAATTGCAGGCCTAAAGTGCTTTAAAACATCTTGCATGTGTATACATCAATCAGGTAGTGTAATTAGTGTACTGCTTAACACTGACACACCAAACTCACTGTGTAACGCACCGCAAACAGCTGTTTGTGTAGTGACGGCCGTGCTGGACTACTGCGCACCATGGCGAGGATTGCTCTTCCTCACTCAGTGATGTCTGGTTAGGTAATGTCTGTCTGCCTTATCAACTTTCGATGGTTCTTTCTCTACCATTGTTAAAGCTTACATCTATTTTTTTAACATTACATTTTCTACTTGCTGTTCAGTACCTGCAACGAGAATCTATTATGGAGGGCAAGTCTGCCATTGTGACCAAGGGTAATTACGGGGGAACCCTTCCTGGTGTGATTCCGGTCCGGAGTGGAAGCCTAACAAACGGTCGGCTACCACCACACATCTATTGCAAGGAGGGCAGCAGGCATGCCCGCCCGAGGTAGTGACCAAAAATAACAATACTGGACTCGGGAGGCCCTGCTGTTTTTGAAATGAATTGACTTTAAATCCTTTAACGAGAATCAGTTATGGAGGGCAAGTCTGCCATTGTCACCACGGGTAATGGCCGGAGAATCAAGGTTCGATTCCGGTCCAAAGTGGGAGCCTGCTGAGACCCATGCTGTACCTGCCCTGACCGTGCTTTGCAGACCAGGCATCTGTGGTCAGATGGACCTTTGACCCAGCGGAAGGCAAACCAAGTCGAAAGCATTTGCCAAGAATGTTTTATGGAGGGTAAGTTTGCCATTTTTTCAATTGTGTGAAACTGTAGATGATACTATAGTCTCAGTACCATGGTGACTGACCACGGGTAATGGCCGGAGAATCCGGTTTCTATTGCGTTCCAGAGTTGGAGCCTAAGAAATGGCTACCACCACACATCCAGGCAAGGAGGGCAGCAGGCATGCCCGTCCTGAGGTAGTGACCAAAAATAACAATACAGGACTCAGGAGGACTTTTGAGGCCCTAATTGTAATAAATCAACTTTAAATCCTTTAACGGGAATCAGTTATGGAGGGCAAGTCTGATGGTGCCTTCACTGCAATTCACCAGGTTGGTCTCTGGCGAGAATCTGTTATGGAGGTCAAGTCTGCCATTGTGACCACTGACCATAGGTAATGGTGGGGGAACCCTTCCTGGTGTGATTCCGGTCCGGAGTTGTAGCCTAACAAATGGCTACCACCACACATCCAGGCAAGGAGGGCAGCAGGCATGCCCGCCCCGAGGTAGTGACCAAAAATAACAATACAGGAACCAGAAGGACTTTTGAGGCCCTAATTGTAATGAATCAACTTTAAATCCTTTAACTGGAATCAGTTATGGAGGGCAAGTCTGCCATCCATTCAAGTGCAAGTTATGCACTGACTGCCAGGTATAATACAATGTGCTGTCACAGATGCAGTGAAAGGTATGCAGTGACTGCAAACAGCCGTTTGTGTAGTGATGGCCGTGCTGGACTGGTGTGCACCATGACGAGAGTGCAGGTGATGGTGGCTTTACAGCCCATATGGTCGCCCGGCTGATGTAGCTGAATGACAGAACAGTGACTGTCCAGCTGATCAAATTTGGTCTGACCACAATGAAACAACAACCTTATTATCTTTGGTGTGCAACCCCCACCCGAGACACTCATATAGCCGGCGGTCATTGCTTCATTGAGATACACAAGCCCCTTCACCGCGGCAAGGTAATGATCATGAAGGGGGATGGGCACATGTACATGCCTCTTTTTTTTTGTTGCAGACGCCCGCAGTGCAGCCAGACAAATTAGTCAGGCATGTACATGAACCAGAAAAATTAGTATAGCGCCCGCTGCTAGCAGCGGCCTTAAAAATTCTGGAATCCGCCTAGAGTCCTGGACCCTGTTGGTGGTGGCGGAGAAGGCAGTCAAGCGGCCTGCAGGCAGAGATGCTGTGTGTGGGGACTGACTTAGTCTTCAGTCGTGCAGTAGCCCTCCGGGATCCATGCCTCATTCAGTTTGATAAAGGTGAGGTACTGAACACTGTTGTGACTTAAGCGACTTCTCTTCTCAGTGACAATGCCTCCAGCTGCACTGAAGGTCCTTTCTGAGAGGACGCTTGCGGCAGGGCAAGAGAGAAGTTGGATGGCAAATTGGGACAGCTCTGGCCACAGGTCACTCAACACAAAAGCTAGTTATATGCAGTGAGGTGAGTTCACTCAACACAAAGGTAGTTATATGCACTTAGATGAGTTCACTCAACACAAAGGTAGTTATATGCAGTGAGGTGAGTTCGCTGAACACAACATGTAGTTATATGCAGTGAGGTGACTTCACTCAACACAAAGGTAGTGATGTCGCGAACCTCCGATTTTCGGTTTGCGAATAGACTTCAATGGGGAGGCGAACGTGGAAAAATAGAAAAAATTATGCTGGCCACAAAAGTGATGGAAAACATGTTTCAAGGGGTCTAACACCTGGACCCCCAGGTGGCGAAGTGGGATAGAGACCAAAATTCCCGGGGAAATATCTGGATTTGACGCAAAGCAGCGTTTTAAGGGTAGAAATCACATTGAATGCTAAATTGCAGGCCTAAAGTGCTTTCAAACATCTTGCATGTGTATGCATCAATCACAGGGAGTGTAATTAGAGTACTGCTTCACACTGACACACCAAACTCACTGTGTAACGCACCGCGTAGTGACGGCCGTGCTGGACTGGTGCGCAACATGGCCAGAGTACAGGCCGTGGCAGTTTTCTAGCCCATATGGTCGCCGGGCTGTGGTAGCTAAACAATAGAACAACAGTGACTGTCCAGTTGATCAAATTTGGTCTGTCCACAATGAAGCAACAACCTTATTATCTTTTTGTATGTAGGTAGGCATAGGTAGGAGTCCCAGTATAGGTAGGTAGGCATAGGTAGGAGTCCCAGAATAGGTAGGTAGGCGTAAGTAGGTGCCTCAGTAGTTAGCTAGGCATAGGTAGGATTCCCAGTATAGGTAGGTAGGCATAGGTAGGTGCCTCAATAGTTAGATAGACATAGGTAGGAGTCCCAGTATAGGTAGGTAGGCATAGGTAGGTGTCCCAGTAGTTAGCTAGGCATAGGTAGGAGACCCAGTATAGGTAGGTAAGCATAGGTAGGTGTCCCAGTATAGGTAGGTAGGCATAGGTAGGTGCCTCAGTAGTTAGCTAGGCATAGGTAGGAGTCCCAGTATAGGTAGGTAGGCATAGTTAGGTGCCTCAGTAGTTAGCTAGGCATAGGTAGGAGACCCAGTATAGGTAGGTAGGCATCGGTAGGTGTCCCAGTAGTTAGCTAGGCATAGGTAGGAGACCCAGTATAGGTAGGTAGGCATAGGTAGGAGTCCCAGTATAGGTAGGTAGGCATAGGTAGGTGCCTCAGTAGTTAGCTAGGCATAGGTAGGAGTCCCAGTATAGGTAGGTAGGCATAGGTAGGAGTCCCAGTAAAGGTAGGTAGGCATAGGTAGGTGCCTCAGTAGTTAGCTAGGCATAGGTAGGAGTCTCAGTATAGGTAGGTAGGCATAGGTAGGTCCCCTAGTATAGGTAGGTAACTAGGTGTCCCCGTATAGGTAAGTAGGTGCCCCAGTAGTTAGGGAGGCATAGGTCCAAGGTCCAGCTGCAACAGATAGGGCTGTATAATGTCAGTGTCAGTGAGCAACACACACACAAAAACCCATCAGGAAAACATTAGCTCTCAAAATAGCTGTTGAGGGGTGCTATTTTAGCAATAACAATCAGCCAGGAGCAAGCCAAGAGCCTAACTAATCTTTCCCTAGAAGAAAAAATCTGCAGCAGCCCTCCCTAGTCTGTCTATTTGCAGCAGGCACACGAGTGAGTGTCATGGCCAGCGAGCCTGCCTTATATAAGGGGGGGGGGCTCCAGGGCTTAGTGTAGCCTGAATGGCTACAATGTGCCTGCTGACTGTGATGCAGAGGGTCAAAGTTGACCCTCATAGTGCATTATGGGGCGAATCGAACTTCCGCAAAAGTTCGCCTGGTGCAGGCAAACGCGAAGTTCGCCGGGAACCGTTCGCCGGCGAACCGTTTGCTACATCTCTACACAAAGGTAGTTATATGCAGTGAGGTGAGTTCACTCAACACAAAGGTAGGTATATGCAGTGATGAGGTGGGTTAACTAAACACAACAGGTACTAGTTGGTATATGCAGTACTGTGTAGTACAATGTGCAGCTCCCTATCACACACACAGGTAGTCACTGAATGTGCTGCTGGGCTGCTGGCAGTGGCACACACTGTATGAATTAGCAATGCTGTCTATGCAACAACACAAGTGTCAGTTTGACACACAGAAAAAAAAACACAACAGGATTAGCTCTGGAAAGAGCTGTTGAATGAGGAGTGCTATTTTAGCAATAAGATTCAGCCAGGAGCAAGTTAACAAGCCAAGAGCCTGACTAATCTGTCCCTAGGAGAACAAGTCTGCAGCGGCTCGCCCTATTCTGACTAGCAGCAGGCACACAAGTGAGTCTAATGGTCGCCGGAGCCTGCCTTATATAAGGGGGGTGGGGCTCCAGGGCTGAGTGTAGCCGGATTGACTACAATGTGCCTGCTGACTATGATGTAGAGGGTCAAAGTTGACCCTCATAGAGTATTATGGGGTGAATCGAACTTCCGGGAATGTTCGCCTTCGCCGGCGAAGGCAAACCACCCGAAGTTCGCCTAGAACCGTTCGATGCCGAACCGTTCGGGACATCTCTAGTGGTGAATACAAATTTAGATCTTGGAAAAGCAATAGACACTATTCCCCACAATTAGCCTGGTACAGAAGCTGAGGATACAAGCACTAGGAGACAATGTGTGTACGTGGGTAGAGAACTGGTTATGGGGTATTAAGCCAGTGGTACACAAGGAGTGGTTGTAAGTAGATTATCCTACTAATATAATAAATGGGAAAGTTTGGATGTTTGGATGTTTGGATGTTTGTTACTCGATCACGCAAAAATGGCTGAACGGATTTGAATGAAATTTGGCACACACATAGTAAATTACCTGGAATAAAGTATAGGATACTTTTTTTTCCCATAACCAAAAAGGGGGCGGAGACAAATACAAATGTCACTGGAAAATTTAAACTGCAGCCATTCTTACACTGTTAATGGTAGGGTTCTCAAACTTTGCACAATTGGTCACTGAGTGACTGGGATTAATTTTTCAGAAAGGTGGGTGGAGTCTATAAAAGCCAATCATAATACACCTATTGATTTTCAAGGGGAATATTTACATTGCTGCCATTCTTGCGTTGTTAATGGCACAAGCCCCAAACCTGGTACAGTTGATCATTGGGTTACTGGGGTTCAATTTAAGAAAGGGGTGGAGCCACAAACAGCCAATTAGATTTGTTTCATTCCAATGCAAATTATTGATGCAAACACTGCAAAGCTCACAAACTTGGTAATTGAGTGATTAATTGTGTGTGAGGATTAGAAAAGTGGGCACAGGCAACACCAGCCAAATACATAAGCGGGCAACACGGGGTCATAAGTGGGCGGAGACAAATACAAATTTTACTGGGATAATGTAAACTGCAGCCATTCTTACACTGTTAATTGTAGGGTTCTCAAACTTTGCACAGTTAATTACTGGGTGACTGGGATTAATATTCAGAAACATGGGTGGAGCCTACAAAAGCCAATCAAAAATTACCTATTGATTTTTCAAGGAAATATTTCATTACTGCCATTCTTGCACTGTTAATGGCACAAGCCTCAAATCTGGTACAGTTGATCATTGGGTGACTTGGGTTTGAAATGATAAAAGGGGGTGGAGCCACAAACAGCCAATCGTATTTGTTTCATTTTAACGCAGGTTATTGATGCCAAAAACGCTCACAAATTTGGTCATTGAGTAATTGTGTGTTAGGGTTAGGAAAAGTGGACGCAGCCAACACCAGACAAAAACATAATCGGGCAATACTGGGTCATCAGTGGGCGGAGACAAATACACATTTCACTGAGAAAAATGTAAACTGCAGCCATTCTTACACTGTTAATGGTAGAGTTCTCAAACTTTGCACAATTGGTCACTGGGTGACTGGGATTAATATTCAGAAAAGTGGGTGGAGCCTACAAATTCTAATCAAAATTCACCTATTCATTTTCAAGGGGAATATTTAAATTGCTGCCATTCTTGCACTGTTAACGGCACAAGCCTTAAACCTGGTACAGTTGGTCATTGGGTGACCGGGGTTCAAATTTAGACAAAGGGATGGAGCCACAAACAGCCAATCAGATTTGTTTAATCTCAATGCAAATTATTGATACCAAAGACCGCACAGCTCACAAACTTGGTCATTGAGTAATTAAGTAATTGTGTGTTAGGGTTAGGAAAAGTGGGCGAGGCCAACACCAGCCAAATATATACCCGGGCAACGCCGGGCATCCAGCTAGTATTAAAAATGGGAAACTGTTAGTGCACCTTGGATGTGCCAATGGTAGAGCACCATGCAAGATAAATGGTATACAGCTGGGATCATCAGACTTGGAGAAGGAGAAGGACTTGGGTGTATTGTTTGATAACAAGCAACTATGCTCAATGACAAGTAGCAGAAGCTAAAGCAAGCAAATACAATTCTGGGATGTATAACATGAGAAATAAAATCAAGAGATGCTAGTATACTACTACCTCTGTATACATCACTTATGAGGCAACATCTGGTATATGGTATACTGTTTTGGGAATCACACTTAATGGACATTCTACTACAGGTACAAAGATGGGCAACTAAACTAAACTAGGGATGGAAGATCTCAATTAATCAACAGAAATTGGACAAACTAGATTTATTTAGCCTGATTAACATATCTACATTCACAGGAAATTGTTTTGGATCAACACCACATTTCCAGTGTTTTCTGCTTTCCCTAAGACAACTGGGTGCAACACACACACATACACACACACACAGTATCTCACAAAGGTGTGTCAACATTATTGTAAATATTTTATTATCTTTTCATTGGGCAACACTGAAGGTATGGAACAATATTAAATATGTATTGAATGTATAAAACATTTATTCAATACAATGTAAACTACTCAGTGCACAGTATGTATATCAGTGTAAATATCCTGCCCCATTAAAATAACCCAACACAGAGCCATTAACCAGTAACTGCGATAGCGGCAGCATATCTACACCCCAAGGGAGTACTTTTCCCGTCACAGGGGCATAGATACTAATCTTCGTGCACTCGCCCCCTAACCCCCCCCCCCCCCCCCCCCCGCCCTGCAGCAACAGTTAGAGGATAGACTGGTGAATGGAAACATAGTTCCCAAAACCAATCTAATTGCCTTATTAAAGCATAATCTCTGCTGTAATGAATTCATAGAAACTGTAAAAAAATAGCTCTTACTTTTGTTTCGGCAAAGAAAGCTGTGATTCAGCTTCAGTGCACTGTATAATAATTGAATTGTCCAGTAAGAAGGATGTAGGTGTGCTGAGTTCTGGTGGCTATATAAAAAAGCTATTGGAGTTATAACGTATAACTAATTAAATGGTAAAATTAAAAAATGGTACTTGAAAAAAGAAACGAGAAACACGTCTTTAAACAAATCCTAAACACAGACTATTGTACGAAAAAAAGAAAAAAAGAAAAGCTTTCCTCCAGGAATTACCCTATTTATGGTCCCTTTTCTATAACAGGCAGGAGGCATTGAATTCACTGTCTGTCAGCTACTCCTATGAACTAGCTGGGTACTTGCAAGTACTCAGCATGGGTGTTGCCACAGCTGTGCTTACATGTGACAAGTCACTATTTTTACCCCCCAGGCAACACCACTGCATGTCAAGCAATAGCAATGTTACCAAATGCTGTCAAACAGCTGCATGTAATTGCACCTGAAAGCACTTGAAGCCAGCAGAGAGAAAACTGAAATGCTAGCACTTCAGTTGTCTGTGGAAAATGAGCCTTTTACTCTGCCTGAAAACAGCTACAGTTATGTAAATATAAACTTTATGGATATGTATTTTTTCAACAATTATGTAAACATTGAAATATATTTACAAGATGATGGTAAAGGTTTTAGTGGCTACTTCAACACTAGTTTTGCAACTTAGACCTAAAGTAGAAAAATATTTGAGGGGGCAAATTAAATAATAGTTTATAAGATTATCATGACTAACTATCACGACAGTTTATTTACAATTACTGTTTCCATATCTCTGGTCTCCTTTCTCTATTTTTTTTTTCAAACTTAGTATGTTTTCTTCTTAGTCTTCAGGATAAAAGGATACTTAGTATTGTCTGTTTACTACAAGTAACAACAATAGGGGAAGCTAATTTAATATGCAGATAGCAAAATGTATTATGTATTCCATGAAAACAATAAAATATTGAAGCAAATCAATAAGAGTTCACACATAGCAGAAAAGACTATCACCCACTGAGTGAGCTTAATCTGAAAGTATCAAACATCAAACATAGTTTCCTGCAGCAGTAAGAATAAAGCAGGATTAGAAAGCATGGGAAGAGAACATTCTGAATACAGACAGGGAAAGGGAAGTAAACAAAAATAATGAGAAATAAATGGAAATAATAAGCAGATAAAGTATTGGTAAAAATGAAATTAAATAAACCAAATAAATTAACACAAATCTAATGGCAAAACTGGTCTCAGCATAAATTCCTACAATTCATTTTGGCTTAAAACAAAAATAAAATGTTATTTGCCGCAATTAGCAGCTATAAGTTGTGAAAAGAGCACCCATTATTTTATTATGGCTATATCATGGAAATTGCTACACTAGAAGCTTTTAATGTTGCAGCTACAATGATCTCATTAAATACCATTTCTATCTTTGACATAAAATGTGGCTACAATGATCATGCCAAATACCAGATATATCTTTTAAAAATTGCGGCTACAACAATTTCACTGAATACCGTGGTCCATGGATAAGGTTTGGTACCAACATGGGGAGTTGGTAGGTTTAGGCACAATCATGGGGGTTAATGTTAGGCACCAAGGGGGCATTAAGGTAAGGCTCCATCATAGGGGGGTTAAGATTAGGTGCCAGGGATTGTTTAAGGTTAGGCACCGCCATGAGGGGTTTAAGGTTAGGCACCACCACAGGGGTTTAAGGTTAAGCACCACCATGGGGGTTTAAGGTTAGGCACTGCCATGAAGGGTTTAATGTTAGGCACCACTATGGGGGAGGGGTAAGGTTAGGCTCCACAAAATAGGGAATGCTTTCACTGACTAGTTTTCACAGCCATACAATTTACATTTTGAGAAACCCAAATAAGCATTTTTTGGGGTTTCTAAACAATTTCCCACTACTTACATCAAAACTGGAAGACCAGATGGTGTTAGATGCTGCAATTAACAAAAGGAGTTCCTATTAGTAGTTAAAGAATTGGGGGGAGGGAATACCCCAAGTCCAGACAGCTTTAGGGCTCATTTCCATATACAGCGGGATGTGAACGTTTGGGTAACCTTGTTAATTGTCATGATTTTCCAATATAAATCCTTGGTTGTTACGATAAAAAATGTCAGTTAAATATATCATATAGGAGACACACACAGGGATATTTGAGAAGTGAAATGGAGTTTATTGAATTTACAGAAAGTGTGCAATAATTGTTTAAATATAATTAGGCAGGTGCATACATTTGGGCACTGTTGTTATTTTATTGATCCCAAAACCTTTAGAACTAATTATTGGAACTCAAATTGACTTGGTAAGCTCAGTGACCCCTGACCTACATACATATGTGAATCCAATTATGAGAAAGAGTATTTAAGGGGGCCAATTGTAAGTTTCCCTCCTCTTTTAATTTTCTCTGAAGAGTAAAAACATGCGGGTTTCAAAACAACTCTCAAATGACCTAAAGACATACAACATCATCTTGCTGCAGATGGAGTCACTGTGCATCGCTTAACCATTCGCCGCACTTTACACAAGGAGATGCTGTATGTGAGAGCAATGCAGAGGAAGCCTTTTCTCCACATACAGCACAAACAGAAGCGCTTGAAGTATGCTAAAGCACATTTGGACAAGCCAGCATCATTTTGGAATAAGGTGCTGTGGACTGATGAAACTAAAATTGAGTTATTTGGGCATAACAAGGGGCATTATGCATAGAGGAAAAACATCACAACATTCCAAGAAAAACACCTGCTACCTACAGTAAAATATGGTGGTGGTTCCATCATGCTTTGGGGCTGTGTGGCCAGTGCAGGGACTGGGAATCTTGTCACAGTTTAGGGACGCATGGATTCCATTCAGTATCAGCAGATTCTGGAGACCAATGTCCAGGAATCAGTGACAAAGCTGAAGCTGCACCAGGGTTGGATCTTTCAACATGAAAACGATCCCAAACACGGCCCAAAATTCACTAGGGCATTAATGCAGAGGAACAAGTACAACATTCTGGAATGGCTATCTCAGTCCCCAGACCTGAATATAATTGAAAATCTGTAGTGTGTGTTAAAGAGAGCTGTCCATGATCAGAAGCCATCAAACCTGAATGAGCTAGAGATGTTTTGTAAAGAGGAATGGTCCAAAATACCTTCAACCAGAATCCAGACTCTCATTGGAACCTACAGGAAGCGTTTAGAGGATGTAATTTCTGCAAAAGGAGGATCTACTAAATTCTGATTTCATTTCCTTTTTGTGGTGTCCAAATGTATGCACCTGCCTAATTTTGTTTAAACAATTACAGTATTGCACACTTTCTGTAATTCCAATAAACTTCATTTCACTTCTCAAATATCACTGGGTGTGTTTCCTATATGATATATTTAACTGACATTTATCATCGTAACAACCAATGATTTACACAGGAAAATCATGATGATTAACAAGGTTGCCTAAACTTTTGCATCCCACTGTGGCATGCTTTCAGGTGCAATTATGGAAATGTAATCGCAGGGACAGCAGACAGTGCATAGACAGCACTGTTTGCCGTTTCCATTCATGCATGGCGATTCACTGCTGATTCATGGAGCATGGTTGCCTTCATTTCAGGGTGCTTCGGCCCGTGACCCCATTCAGTGTAATGAATGGGATTGCAAGCCCCGTCCCCGCCTGGAGTGACATGCATCAATATAGATGTTGAGATGATACTTACCAATAGGCTGCTTATGGTCACTAAGAAGCTTTTGGGAAGACAGCAAACTGGCTTCCACAAATATAAGCAAATGCATGAAAATATTTATATTGCTATTAATTTCTGATTCTATAGTGAACATAGGCAGGGAGGGAAGGAATACTAGTAGTGCTGGATGCAGAAAAAGATTTTGATAGGCTAGATAGACAACTCCTTTTCCCGGCTTGAATAAAATTTAACATTAATAATACGTTCTATAACCATATCCCTAAATTATATAAAAATCTAAGCTTTAAAGGCAACAGCAAGTGTTTTTCTGAATTTCCAGTGCTGAATGGAGGGAGAAAGGGCTGCTCTCTGTCCCCCATTTTGTTTAACCTTGCCTTGGAGCCTCTTGTTCAATCCATTCAAATAGAACCCTTGATTAAAGGTCTTAAGACCAGTCTTAATTAAACGAAAATACTAACCTTTGCAAATGACGTATTGTTGACCATAACAGACCCGGAAACATCAATCAAAGGAGTTCAGACAATCATAGCTAATTATGGCATTTTCTCTAACTATAAGATCAACACAAAAAAGACCACCGTTCTGGACCTGGGCTGCTCAAACCTTTTAAAGGAAACTATAAAAGTACATGCCAATTATACTGTACATGGTAAACTAACTCCACAGTATCTGGGTATCAAAATGTGTTCAAATTTGATGGATTTATTCAGTAGTAACTATGGCTCTCTTATTGAGACCCACAAAATAAGCCTAGGACAGAGGTTATTTTAATACTCTGGGTAGAATTGCTATAGTAAAGATGATGGTTTTACCAAGAATACTATGTTTATTCCAGTGCCTATCCACTTGCCAAGCTCTTGAATCAGATAATGCCAAAAGGTTCTCACTGACCTTATTTGAAAAGGAAAAAGAGCTAGAATAGCACAAAAACTTGAAAATGAATAAATGATCTCGCGGTCTCTCCCTACCAGACCTGAAGAAATATTATTAAGCTTAGCTATACATTTGGAGTTCTGGACTGGATGAGTGGAGCTATGACAAACCAGTGCATTGACCTTGAGCTACTGTATCTTAAAATGGTCTGAAACTCTAACATAACATTCAATAAAAATGTGTTTTCCTACTTTTTATTACTCACACAGTTATCATATTTGCTTTTGTGCACAAGTAATATTGTCTGTCTACAAATTACAAGTTTCCAAAATGTAGTTAAAATGTAGTTTTTCTTGCCCTGAAAGCTGCCATTGCATTTTATTCCAACTGCTTTTTATTATATATTAAAATCTTCTAATGAGCTGTTCTGAACTGTGTGTGTGCCTGAAGCATATAAAGCTTCACATAGAGCTTGTTTTAAGTTGTTACACTGTGTTTACACACAATGTAATAACATTGGAATGTAAACAAAGATACTGTTATCTCTAGTCTGGATGCGGATTTGAAGCTCAATAGCAGGACAAAGTACTTTGTTTAACCATTTCAGTGATGTTCTACTACAATTTTTTCAATGCAATGCAATGCAATGCACCATCTATAGCGACATACACAGTGCATCAGGTGTGTTGTGTTATAACCTTATGTAGCATCTTGCGTTACCATAAAATGCACACGTTAACAGTAATAGTGAAGCAAGCTTTTCATTTATTGTATGCAAAGCAATAAGCGAAAAACACCACTTTTCCATTCTGTTGCATTCCTGCTGTTTTAGGAAATGCAACTCAACACCCACTGTGAACCTAGCCTAAACCTTTCTAACATTGTAGACTATGACATCAGCAGTCTCTGGTGCAAGGTATGGCCAGTGTCCAAACACACATAACTTCACAAGTATTTTATTTATCATAACCTTATAAGAAACTGTATACTTAACAGACAAACTGTGCAGTAAGCCATGTGTAATATCACTGTAGGCATAAAAACATTTAAAACGTTATGTGAAAATATAGCGTTTGAAATAATTTTAAGTTGTTATAGTAGGGTCTAATGCTTTTTGACTCAATAAATGTAATTATAAAACATTGATGACTGGATAGAAAATAACAGCTTATCTAGAATTAATTCATCCAATGGTACCAAATTAACACGAAAGAGTGTAAAGTTTTAGAGCTTCGGCTAAGCTGTAGTGAAAGTGGAGCATTATTAAGGTTAATAAACTTACACACAGAAAACTGGGGACTCTACTGGTGTTATCTGCTACTGGCTAACCACATTATTGTTTTGAGCTATGAAATCACTCCTGAAGGTAGAATAAAATATAATCAATACCAGAGTACGCAACAGGTTATAGACAACCGAACAGCATGAGCATCTTTAGAAGATGTTTCCAGTGTTTGCCTCATTAGCAGTAAATAAATCTTTCACAGCCTCCAAATACACTTCAGTTTTCAACATTATGCTACTAGTGCAAAGCGTTCTTTCAATTTCCCAAATGAAAACATAATTGCCAGAGTATGGCAAAAATCATGTTCCCAACAGCAGGTGTGAGTACACCATAAAGATTTCAGTGTGAAGAGAACAAGCTATAATTCCTGAGCAGAATTTACAATCACATACCCAAAAAGGATCAGCAGGAGAGCAGAGGCTGCCAAGTTTTCTCGGAACGTAAAGGCAGTTAGTTGAAAGGAAGCTATGACACAGACACAAAGGCTGGCGACAACCAGATAAAATCCCTTGAAAATGCAAAAAATAAAAACATAATTAGGAAGCAACATATTTTGAGGTTTTGAATACTTAGCTGTGTTTGTATTATTTAAATTACATGTGCACAAATTGCTTAGAAAATCTGCATACAATAACAGCTTTAAATTGTTCAAGTTAACTGTTGCTGTTAACTGTTTAATGTTATACTAAACAGATACTGTATAGTTACCATTAACTCATTCCTTCCAAAGGCTAAATTGCTTGTTGACCTAATAAGAGATTGCTTTTACTAGATAACTATGGTAAATGAGATGCAAAGAATTCTAGCTAGCATGTTTGATCCATGGATTTATTTGAATGTCATCTGGAGTCAGGAAGGGATTTTTTTTCCTTTTAAGGCTAATTGGCCCAGGCCTTGTAACGTTTTTAGCCTTCCCCTGGATCAACTGGGATATGTGCAGGTTCAGGTTGGTGGATTTTTTTTGTATTTATTATTATTATTATTATTATTATGGTTTTTTTCTGGTTGTACTTGATAGGTGGATATCTATTTTTTAACCAAACTATGTAACTATGTTTATTGAATGCAAATTATATGCTGCATGGAATAGGGTCAGTCAAATATTGCTAACTGATAAATATTTCAAGCTGCATATACTATGTCTGCAAGGAAACCAGAGCTTTGGCTATCTAATTGGTCATTTCTAATACTAATTTATTTTGTTCAATTAGCAAAATATTGAAGAGCCCATGGCCTTCTCAATTATGGATGCTGTGTGCAACTTAATGATAT
The DNA here is from genome assembly GCF_040937935.1 of Hyperolius riggenbachi. NCBI lineage: Eukaryota > Metazoa > Chordata > Amphibia > Anura > Hyperoliidae > Hyperolius > Hyperolius riggenbachi. Next base: position 192,496,308 of record NC_090650.1, on the reverse strand, counting down.
ATATTAAAACTGTAAACCATTTAAACACTCCTTCATCCTTTTAATGACTGTAAGAAAGACGACTTTAATGACTGTCAGAAAGAAGTAAAATGTTTATAGCCCACTATAGCCTATTAATGTTATAGAGCCTTATAACTCCAACTTTCAGACAGCTGTTTCTGGCTGTTTTAATCTCCTTCAGCGCAAGGTATGAACTGATATGGCTTTGTGTTGCCACTTCTAAGGCAGATGTTTTACACATAAACAGAACCTGAGATAAAAAAAATAAGGATTTATACTTCCTGCCCCCTGTAGGCCCCCAAAAATGACAGCGCTCCACCTGAGTGTGGGATCCTAGGGACAGTAACTACTGAAAAGCATCAAGACACTGCAGGCACTGTGAAGCTGGACCCGGATCCACTACTCCACCCCGATTGTCTATCAACATTAGGACGCCTCTGCTGCTGGACACAGCTACGGTATTGAGACGTGAAAGGATTTCCTGACTACCCACATGTTGATTACATGCTTTACTATCATTCACATCTTGTAAGGGCATTTTTAAATTCTTTCAATTAGTGTTGGTCGAACAGTGCTCAGCACTGTTCGTTATTCCCTGAACATCGGGGTGTTCGTGTTCGGTTCGAGCACAGCCGAGCACTGCATGGTGCTCGGCCACGCTGTTCGGTATCCTCCCCTCACTTATTGGTGCCTTTGCTAGCAGCCAATAAGTGGCGACAATGCTTTTTCCACAACTATGGTCACGCAGCCTAGCTGGCTGTGACCATAGCTGTGATTGGCCGAGCGGGTCACGTGGTTCGGGTATATAAATACCCGAACGCGCGCTCGCTCCACCATTCGCATGAGGGTTTAGCTTGGGGTAGGTAGGAGACAGAGCTAGTGGTTAGGTGCCAGCACTGCCAGTCAGGCCAGCCACAGTGCCCCAGCCTCACCATCACCAGCAGCAGTCACAGTGCCCCAGCCTCATCACTTCTAGCAGCAGCCACAGAGCCCCTGCCTCACCACTGCCAGGCATTGGCAGCCAGCAGCCACAGTGCCCCAGCCTCACCACTGGCAGCAGCCACAGTGCCCTTGCCTCACCACTGCCAGCAGGCACTGCCAGCAGCCACTGTGCCCATTTTCCAGCCGGGTAAAGTTGTGCCCATAAAAAAAACAGTTTATTGAATTTTACAGTTGCTTATTGTTAAGGAAAAAAAAAGTTATTTTAAGTGCCAGCTGGGAACAGTTGTGCCCATAAAAAACACCATTTACTGAATTTTACTGTTGCTTAGTGTTTAAAACAAACGGAATTTCAGTGCCAGCTGGGAACAGTTGTGCCCCTAAAAAAACACAGTTTATTGAATTTTACTGTTGCTTATTGTTGAGGGAAAAAAAAGTTATTTTAAGTGCCAGCTGGGAACAGTTGTGCCCATGAAAAAACACAGTTTATTGAATTTTACTGTTGCTTAGTGTTTAAAAAAACATACTTTCAGTGCCAGCTGGGAACAGTTGTGCCCATAAAAAAACACACTGATTGTCTATCAACATTAGGACGCCTCTGCTGCTGGACACAGCTACGGTATTGAGACGTGAACGGACTTCCTGACTACCCACATGTTGATTGCATGCTTTACTATCATTCACATCTTGTAAGTGCATTTTTAAATTGCCTCCATCTAACCATCAATCCCTTATAATCTATCTCAATGGATCTTAAGAGTTTTTTTATGGTAATCTAGTTCCATAAACCTATTGTTTTTGAAGCATGACCATCTTAAGGATATTTCTCAACAGTGGTTATTTTAGTAGAAATACAAGTTTATGATTACACTCTGTGTAATTTTCACATACTCACCTAACACACCACAGATGTCAAACTCAAAGCCTGTGGGTAAAACCCAGCTCACAACAAGCTGGAAGTTACAACATAATAGGACTAGAGATGGCCCGAACCTCCGATTTTTGGTTCGCGTGCCGCGAACGTGAATTTCTGCAAAAGTTCGGTTCACGCGAACTTCCGCGAACAGCAATAGACTTCAATGGGGAGGCGAGCTTTGAAAACTAGAAACACTTATGCTGGCCACAAAAGTGATGGAAAAGATGTTTCAAGGGGTCTAACATTTGAGTTTTTGCATGGATGAGTGGGATAGACGCCAATAGTACCCGGGAAAAATGTAGATTTGACGCAAAGCAGCGTTTTAAGGGCAGAAATCACATTGAATGCTACATTGCAGGCCTAAAGTGCTTTAAAACATCTTGTATGTGTATACATCAATCAGGGAGTGTAATTAGAGTACTGCTTCACACTGACACACTAAACTCACTGTGTAACGCACCGCAAACAGCTGTTTGTGTTGTGACGGCCGTGCTGGATTGGTGCGCACCATGGTGAGATTGCTCTTCCTCAGTGATATCAGGTAATGTCTGACTGCCTTATCAACTCTCAATGGTTCTTTCTCTACCATTGTTAAAGCTTACATCTATTTTTTTTTAAATTACATTTTCTGCTGGTTGTTTAGTACCTGTAACGAGATCTGTTATGGAGGGCAAGTCTGCCATTGTGACCACGGGTAATTGCTGGGGAATCAGGGTTCGATTCCGGTCCGGAGTGGGAGCCTGAGAACTGGCTACCACCACAACACATCCAAGTAAGGACCCATTTGCTGTATAAGTAATGTACCTGCCCTGACCGTGCTTTGCAGACCAGGCATCTGTGGTCAGATGGACCCTTGACCCAGCGCAAGACGAACCAAATCGAAATCATTTGCCAAGAATGTGTTATGGAGGGCAAGTCTGCCATTCATTCAACTGTGTGAAACTTTCGAGGGTACTTTCTCAGTACCATGGTGACCACGGGTAATGGCCGGGGAATCCTGGTTTGATTCTGGCCTGGAGTGGGAGCCTAAGAAACGGCTACCACCACCACACAACCAAGAAAAGCAGCAAGCACGCTGTGGGCAAAGGAGCAGGAATGGCTACCACCACACATCCAAGGAAGGCAGCAGGCACGCTGTGGGCAAAGGAGCAGGAACGGCTACCACACATCCAAGGAAGGCAGCAGGCATGGCATGGACGTCCCGAGGTAGTGACCAAAAATAACAATACAGGAGGACTTTCGAGGCCCTGCTGTATATGAGATGAATCAACTTTAAATCCTTTAACGAGAATCTGTTATGGAGGGCAGGTCTGCCATCCATTCAAGTGAAAGGTATGCACTGACTGCCAGGTATAATACAATGTGCAGTCAAAGATGCAGTGAAAGGAATGCAGTGACTGCAAACAGCTGTTTGTGTAGTGATGGCCGGGCTGAGGTAGCTGAATGACAGAACAGTGATTGTCCAGCTGATCAAATTTGGTCTGTCCACAATGAAGCAACGATCTTATTATTGTGGGTGTGACCCTCCCTCGAGACACTCATATAGCCGGCGGTCATTGCTTCATTGTGATACGCAAGCCCCTTCACTGCGGCAAGGTAATGATCACGAAGGGGAATTGGCACATGTACATGCCTTTTGTTTTGTTGTTGCAGCTGCAGTGCAGCCAGAAAAATTAGGCAGGCATGTACCCGCACCAGAAAAATTATTATAGCGACCGCTGCTGGCCTCAAAAATTCAGGAATCCACCTGGAGTCCTGGATCCCGTTGGTGGTGGCGGAGAAGGCAGTCAACTGGCCTGCGGGCAGAGATGCTGTGTGGGGAGCGACTTAGTCTTGGGGCAGGCAGTCACACGGCGTGCAGGCAGAGATGCTGTGTGTGGGGACTGACTTAGTCTTCGGGCAGGCCTGAGCGTGCTTTGCAGACCAGGCATCCGTGGTCAGATGGACCCTTGACCCAATGCTGTGTGCCAGACATGTCACCACTTGCCTTTCAACATCACGGTACAGTTTAGGTATCTCCTTTTTTGAGAAAAAATTGGGTCCTGGTATCTTCCACTGCGGTGTGTGGCTTTGCTTTTGTGTGCTGCTTTTCCTCAGGTGGTCATCCCATTGCAGTTTGTGCTTTGTAATCATGTGCCTTCGTAATGTAGTTGTCCCTGCGGGGGTCTTGGTCTTTCCACGGCTCAATTTTCGGTGGCAGAGAGTACAGATGGCATTGCTCTCATCTGAGGCAGACACACAAAAAAATGTCTACACTGCTGAACCCTGAGGTGATGGCACTTGGTAGTGTCGGCCGACTGAGTGTTAAGTGGGGTGCCAGAATCAGAGCAGGAGGAGGAAGATATGTCACGCTTCCGTGCGGAAGCTGAGAAAGATGAGGTGTTCTGTGTTAAATAGTCTACTACGTCCTGACAATATTGGGGGTTGATGGCACGTGCCTTCTTCTGAACACTGTACTTTGGTCGAGGGCTGCGTGAAATCACGACAGCGTAACCTCGAACAGACCTACCAGGTGGCCTGCCTCTGCCTTTTGTTTTGTCCATATTGGGGGGGGGGGATGAAGTGAAAGGTATGCACTGATTTGACTAATACAATGTGCAGTCACACAGGTGCAGTTAACAGGTATGCACGGAGTGGTATATCACACTGCGTGCACTCACGTAGGTAGGTGGGTGCACTGAACACAACAGGTAGGTATATGCAGTGATGATTATTACAATGTGCACCTGTCACACACAGACAGGTACCGGACAGGCACAGTGACACTGCGTGCGCTCACATAGGTAGGTGGGTGCACTGTGAACAACAGGTAGGTATATGCAGTGATGGGTATTATAATGTGCACCTGTCACACACAGACAGGTACCGGACAGGCACAGTGACACTGCGCGCACTAACGTGGGTAGGTGGGTGCACGGTAAACAACAGGTAGGTATATGCAGTGATGGGTATTATAATGTGCACCTGTCACACACAGACAGGTACCGTACAGGCACAGTGACACTGCGAGCGCTCATGTAGGTAGGTGGGTGCACTGTGAACAACAGGTAAGTATATGCAGTGATGGGTATTATAATGTGCACCTGGCACAGTATTATTATTATTATTATTATTATTATTTAGTATTTATATAGCGCCGACATATTACGCAGCGCTGCACAGTGTATATATACATCTTGTCGCTAACTGTCCCTCAAAGGAGCTCACAATCTAAGCCCTACAATTGCCATATGGCTATATTATGTAGTGTATGTATTGTAGTCTAGGGCCAATTTTTAGGGGGAGCCAATTAACTTATCCGTATGTTTTTGGAATGTGGGAGGAAACCTGAGTGCCCGGAGGAAACCCACGCAGACACGGAGAGAACATACAAACTCTTTGCAGATAGTGCCCTGGCTGGGATTCGAACCGGGGACCCAGTGCTGCAAGGCAATGCTGCAATTGTGGTATAATTACAGTAGTAATTATACCACCAAGGGGCCAAAGTCCAGCTGCAACTGACTGACAGGGCTGTATATAATGCAAGTGGGCCACACACACACAAAAAAAAAATAGATCACAAGAACAAGATTAGCTCTCAAAAGAGCTGTTGAGGGGTGCTTTTTTTAGCAATAAGAATCAGCAAGGAGCAAGCTAAGAAGCCTATAAGAGCCTAACTAAGCTTTCCCTATAGGTCTCTGCACAGCAGCTCTCCCTTCTCTAATTACTGCACACACACGAGTGAGTCCAATGCCTCATGCTGCCTGCCTTTTATAAGGGGGGTGGGGCTCCAGGAGGGAGTGTAGCCTGATTGGCTGTGATGTAGAGGGTCAAAGTTGACCCTAATGATGCACTATGGGGGTGAATCGAACTTCCAGAAATGTTTGTGGCTCTCCGCGAACGCAAACCACTGAAGTTCGCCGGGATCGTGGCATTCCCATGAAGATGGTAGACCATAACTAACATATGTATACACACATCATTTTCACCTTCTTTACATGCATGTGCACCCTCTCTACATCTTCCTTTGTGGTTGGTTGAATACAAGTAGTGGAATGAGCAACACTTTGCAGCTTACATTTAAAAGCATGGAGTCATTGGTCTTGACATCCATACCTCCAAAAGCTGCAAGCATGTGTTTTTATTTGTTTATGAAACAGACTAAGCTGTTTGGAGCTGCCCACCTGGTTTGATAATAACTCACCTGCTTGGGCATCCTACAATACAAGTGTAACCACCAGTTTGCTGCGAGCATGTTCCTTTCTTTTCCTGTGGATGACAGCACACTGCTTTCCCATCTAAAGGCGCACACCAGTTCAATGGCCACATTCAGGAAGTGCACTAGACATTTTAGGGTATCCACCGGATACTCTGCCCTGTTGAAATCTTTGAACTGCAACTTGAACTGTGTTTTAGGTTTTGGCTCTTTATGGGATTGAGTTTGACATCTCTGTAACACACTATATCACCTGTTTTAGTCTTTGAGGTTTCCTCATTCCTTCAGTTCCTGCTTAGTAAAGGCTTAATGATTTATGGCTAGGAAGCCTACATAATTTAAAATATCAAATAAACCAGAAATCATATTTATATTTAAATATGACCAACCATGTCATGTGCAAAATTTCCAATCCAGTAGATTTTATAATTCAGGCCGCTCACATGTTGTAAATATCTTGCTCCAGTTTCCTGATCTTTGACAACAGTACTCCCAACAGAGGCAGTCAATATAGAAAACCCTAATGTTATGCACAAGGCAACTCCACACTGACGAACATTCTCCAATCTGAAAATTAAAAATAAAAATGTTAAGAAGACATATACATTGTAAGCCTTCTTCTACACCAATAATCTCCCCTTCCCCTTTGTTTAAAGGGATTCTGAAGTGAGACATGTATGCTGGCTTCCATATTTATTTCCTTTAAAAAAATGTATCAGCTGCCTGGCAGTACTGCTGATTGCTTTTGCTGCAGTAGTGTCTGAATCATACCCCTGACACAAGCTTGCAGCAAATTGGGACAGACTTGGGCCAGAGCACCTGACCTGAATTCTTATTCAGGGTCTATGGATAAGAGTATTAGAGGCAGAGGATCATCAAGATAACCAGGCAATTTACAATATTTAATAGGAAAAAAATTAAGTGGCTATACAACAGAGGCGCTTGGCATAGTACCAGACCTATTTTGTATATGCTGCATCTTATTGCCTGAGGAAGCGGGTCCGTGAAATGCATTATACTTTATTGGCGTATGTAAATAAATCGTTTCGCTGAAAACTGATTTGCATTTTCTTGTGTCTGCCTGAAGGAGGTAAGTCCACCACTACCTCCTAATTTTAAAATGTTTTAGATTTTATCCATCTGGTGCCTCTGTATCCATACTACATCTGTGTCTATACTGCTCTCACTTCAAGTGTGGTTTAATTTTCACAAAACCTATTAATAATGACTATTTCCAATTTCTTTACATGTAAGTTAACTCCTTCCTAATACGCCAATTATTAAGGGTAATGTGATATGCCCAGTAGTTATGGACAAAATTGCATTTCTTTCAGAAGTTAAACAAAATGTAAAAAGTGAATTACATTTTTCTTCTTTTTGTGAATGGAATGCATTTTAAAAACCCTTCATTTTGGATAAAGAACAAAACAAAAAAGCTTAAAATACAACAATCATAACTTTAAAAGTACAGGTATCATTAATTCAATATGAGACCCACAACAACAATCTGGTACTTTCAATAGAAATCAAATGTTAAAATCATACTTACATTAACCAGTAATGCTGTAGAGCTATATTGTGTTAAAGGACAACTGAAGTGTGTAGAACATGGAGGCTTCCATATTTATTTCCTTTTAAGCAATACCAGTTGCCTGGCAGCCCTGCTGATCTTTTTAGCTGCAGTAGTGTCTAAATCACACCAGTAACAAGCATGCAGCTAATATTGTCAGATCTGACAATAATGTCAGAAACACCTGATCTGCTGCATGCTTGTTCAGTGTCTATGGCTAAACGTATTAGAGGCAGAGGATCAGCAGGGTAGCCAGGCAACTGGTATTGTTTCAAAGGAAATAAATATTGCAGCCTCCACATCCCCCTCACTATAGCAAAGCAAGAAAAAACAATCTGTGTGGCACATAAACAGTTAATATAAGTGAATAAGGAATATATTTCGCCACAACTCAGAGTCTGCAATGGTCCTGTGTGGCTGGAAGTGCATCTGCTTTACTTGCCAGAATAAAGGACGCCTATGGTCACCAACAAAATACAGGAATGCAGACTATTACAGTTGCTAGCTTGGCCTACCATGTCATAGCTTGTTGAGACAGTGGGAGAGGATGTGGGTATCCGGGCACTGTGTGGATGCACTGTGTGGACGTTAATCCACACCAGGGGCGTAACTAGACATCACTGGGCCCCCCTGCGGAACTTTGGAAGGGACCCCCCCTCGCTTTCTGCACAGGAAAACTGTGGACCAGTGTGTTTTCCCCATGCAGATAAAAACACTTAGACTTAAAGGAAATGTCAGGCAATCTATGCTACCCCCAGATTTACTTACCCGGGGCTTCCTCCAGCCCCTTGCAGCTGACAAGTCCCTTGTCGCAGCTCTGCTCCCAGTACATACATACACACACAGCCGTATTATTTTACTACATGAGAGCACATGCTATATGGAGGGACAATAATGACATGCTGAACGTATGATATAGTATTCACTGTAACTTTGGCAAAACATTCAGAATGTCACTGATTGATACTGTTATTACAGGATCTTTGACTCAGTATGAGACACAAGCTCTTAATGAGGCAGTGACAGTCAGACATCATTCTTACCCATTCCACTTTCTCCAGTAATTAGACATCATAAGGTCACTAGCCTGTGTGTGATACGAATCTAGGAATCTCTTCTGAAGGAAGGGTCTACATCTTTTTTTCAACTGTGACTGCTTTGTTTGTAAAGTTGTACATAAAGTCACCAGAACTCTGCTGCAGTGTGAGACAGATGTTTTTTTACGAACCCTAGGGAGCAGGGACAGTGTACAAATTCCAAAGTGTGTATGATTCCTTATCTGTGTGGTAGACACATGCAGTCAACATAACAATGGTACGAGAGTGGAATACGTTTTCTCTCCATGCCCTTAGTTTTCAGTCTCTCAAACTCTTTCCCCCATGGGCCCCCTGTGGCTTCTGGGCCCCCCTGCGGAGGAATCCCTTGCAGGGTCTATTGTTACGCCCCTGATCCACACTGTGACCCAAAGGGTAGTATGGATTGTCCAGTAAAGGCATAAGAGGAGGACAGGCTGACAAATGGCAAGCTCCTCTAAGCCTTCTAAACACTGTCACACTTTGTGTTTTGAGTGTAGCAGAAGAGAGACAAACCCTTAATGTATGAGGCTCCTTGGTCACATAACGGGTTGCTTTGTGGTACTCTCCCCCACAGCAGCTCACTGCAGGGGCCATTGATCTCAATGGGACAGGCCTCTTATCTCGCAGTGCAAAGCAGTGTGATGGAAGTAGTCCAGTCGACTCAGAAACTGTGTGTGTGTTGCTGAGTGGCACCGCATGGTGCATGACTCTATGGGCGTAATTGGCACCACAAGCAATCTTTATAGATTGTTGTGGTAGCTGTGCATTTCCATATCAGCGAAATCCTGTGACAAACTTCCTGTCTGGAAGTGTGCACATGACAGAGAGGTCAGATGTTTCTGAAATCTGGAGTCATTGGCTTGCACGTTAGGGGGTCAGTGCCACGCAGATTTCCTTGTCGGCACAGTCTGCAGCAAGGAACAAAATGTCTGCAATGGTGTGGTGTTCTGTGCTGACTTTTTTAGACATCCCACATTTTTATTTTACATTTAAATCTAGTTTTTAAGTTTTTACTGTTTAATCGTCTCTGCTCAATGACACCTTCATTGAAGTATGCTTGAGCTCAAATCTATGAATTGCTGACCCTTTTTATCTCTTTCCTGCTCCAGGAAGCCATCTACTGACAGGAAAGTATTTTATGACTGTAATTACTTATCAGTGAGAGTTATGTTATTGTCTGACCCAGTCCGACCTGGTCCCGACCCGGATAGGAACTGTCACTTGCATACCTGATGTTTAACTTTTTCAGGCAGAGATAGAAAAAAAAGAAACACAGCCTAGTTATATGTGTGCTTGGCACTATACATACACATGTCTCATTATGTCACATGTCACCTCGGTTGTCCTTTAAAGTTAAGGAGCCCATACATTACACAACTTGCAAAATTGATATCCTGCTGATTTTTTTTTTAAGTAGCCCATTGGCTGGCATAAAGTTAAATCATACTTACATCTTATCTTCATCCACCATTGCTCCTTGATAAGGTTTGCTGTACACTGTTATCCCTTCAAAACATTTTAAGTATTTTAGTTCAGTGATCAAAAACAAAATGTTTTCATTTTAATTTTTGTAGAATTATAGTGATCAGGCAATTAAGATAATGATTGGAACATGCATCACTCCAATTGGAAAACCACTATCGATATGTCTTTATTAGTAATGCATGATTCTTTCAATAAAGATGCTTTGAAAGTAAAAAAAAAAAAAAGACAATGATTGGATGTGTGAGCATGTGTCTGGCCTCCATACATGAAATTACAGTTACCCAAGCATGCCTGATTTTATTGTAAACTTCCGTTCTAGCTGTAAAGCAAGTGTAAAGAATGGTGCAGCCCATGGCAACTAATATCTGACCACTACCTCAGGAAGGAGCGTTCTCTTCAGGGCACTTTCATAAGTGGAGCATGTGATTCCTGTCATAATTTTATGCTGAAGTAATCACTTGTTGTGTCACCTACTTTACAGAGGATGCAAAAATATTTACACTTGCTGCTTTAGGACCCCTTGCAGATATTTAAGATTGTTTGTTACAGAGGAGAAATAATTAAAAATTAAAAAGAGTTGGGGGGGGGGGCAGTTGGAAAAAGCCCTTATTCCCCAAAATGCAAGGAGGTGCAAAGACATTAAACTGTCAGGACCTTGGTCATTACACCACACTGTACGAGGGGTTTCACCGCAACATCAGCTATAGAGACCTCTCTGATGATCTATTTGAGAAAAGGTAAAGCTTTCGTGTGTGAAAGGGGGTATCAGCTATTGACTGGAATGAGGTTCAATCCTGGATTCAAGTTCCTCTTTAAAGAGGCATTCCAGTGTATCTGAAGTTAAATAAAAGTACTAAACTAAAAATCTTTTAATGTACAGTAATAAAGTGCATATTCCTTGCTTGTTTAGTGGAGTAATTTTCTAATGTCAAGCTCTGAACAAACCTGTCAGAACAATCGCTGGGAACTTAACATAGACACAATTCCAGCTTCCACCTCTCTCCAACCACAGAGTGACACAGAACCCCACTCACATTCATCTCACAAGATTGTACATTTTCATGATTAGCGAAAGGTGCACAAAGATATCAATGTGAACAAACAGGGAGGAGAGTGACATTACTTCTAAACCAAGCTACAGGTAGCTGCTCTGACAGTAGGATTTGCCAAAAGCTTGGCAGAAACAATGTATCTGCTATACAGTTCAGTAGAAAGAAACACAAGTTTTTTTACAGCTTATTTTAATTATGAATTATTTTTGTCAGCTATGTGACTATAGGAATTATGGCAATGCATAGAGAATTGGGATGCTCCCCCACTATTTAAGTTGGCCATTCCTGTGTCCACACCCATTCATTTTTGCCTTGTTGGACCCACCAAATGTCTAATGGGGTAAGTATATTCAATATTAGTTCAGCATAGCTCTATTGAACTCACAGATCCTTCTTAAAGGAAGAGGGAAAACTTTGGCCTTGAGATTGATGACAATGACCAAGAGGAAGGATTGTTAACGGTCAAAAATTCTTCCTCATGTGCAAGAGAGCACTTTACACAGTTGTATGTATTATATTAGACATTACATCATATATCACACTTCAAGTAATAGAAAAATGTAATAGTTGCCCTAAGTGTAATGTAGCCAGCCTTTTTACTAGTTAATTACCAATATTCTACTATCAGCATTATCCTTACCTGTTGTTTTTGCGGCTGCCTTTTTAGATGTAGGCCTCTAAGGAGCTCAGTGAATTTCAGCATAGTACCATAATAAGTTATGTCCACCTGTGCAATAACTCCATTTATGAAATTTGCTTATCCTAAATATTCCATGGTCAATTGCTAGGGGTATTGTAAAAAGTAGAACAGCAGCTGCACAAAGTGGTAGGTCACTTACAATCATAGAATCACAGTTATAAGACAGGGCATATTTACCATATTGTTTCCAGTCAGCTTCAGCAGGCAAATTTTTCCACAGTATAAGGTTATTAAGATAATTGAGGTAAGAAGGTAGGGCATGAAAACCTTTCTGACTGTACCATACCTAGAATGAATAACATGAATTAAATACTATCCATGATCAGAAACATTTTCCTATCTTCAAATACGGCTTCTTTCAAACAATCAAAGAAGAAAATGAGTTGCAAATAGCTACAGAAATCTGAAATATAAAAAACAAGCAATAAGACCTTCAGTCTAAAGGCCCCTATACACTTGCACGATTTTCTCAGTAACAGATCAATATCACAGCATGGCCTCCTGATCGTAATTTAGAGGGGTAAAATTAGAGCACCCTTCAACTTAGTTAAACTTAACAAAAGGGTTTTATGGAAGAAAATGGGACTTTCAAATGACCTTAATGACTGAATTATGTACTGTAAGGATTGCTATAACAGCTGCTTACTGACCTTGCTTGTTTTGTTTCATAGATTTCTGCCCTAATGCTTGTGTTGCATTATGGCCATTAATTGTAGTAAAACAAATGGGCAAATAAAATGCTCCTCTCTCATCTTAAAGGCTTCCATTAAAAGCTAATTAAGAAACTTTTTTTTTTTTTACTTTTTTAACCAGGGAGTGGCATTATGATTATTTCCGGATTTTAGTGTCTGAAAGCCATGTAATTTTTTTTCACACTTTTAGACCCTAAAAATCATACCGCTAGACAGATCTGTGGCAGCCCTGGTCATTACACACCTCCCATAGATCCAGCTCGGGTTACTGCTCTGAGCTGCGGATTTCCGTCCTGAGCCTGACTCAGAGTCAGGAAGGATTACCACTAAGGAGGTTAAACTGCTACTCGGGAGAAGTCCTTCAGAACAAGAATAAGTGCCACTGGTAGAGATGTCGCAAACATAGAATTTTCCATTTGCGAATAGTGAATGTGAACTTCTGCAAATGTTCATGAACATGCGAACCGCCATAAACTTCAATGGGCAGGCCAATTTTAAAACCTACAAAAACTGTTTCTGGCCACAAAAGTTATGGAAACGTTTTTTCAAGGGGTCTAACACCTGGACTGTGGCATGCCAGATGTGGATCCATGCCAAAAGTCCCACCAAAAATTATGGAGTTTACACAAAAGTCGGGTTTTAATCCCTAAAGGGCAGAAATCACTTTATGCACAGCTCTGGGTGTCAGTGGGCTGTGGAGTGTCACACACAGAGAAATGCAATAGTACTATCAGAATACAGTGAAATAACAATGCACAGGTGTTGTACTGTGTCTGCAAGTTAATGTGGCAACAGCAGTAGTGTGCACACAGCTCTGGGTGTCAGTGGGCTGTGGAGTGTCACACACACAGAGAAATGCAATAGTACCATCAGAATACAGTGAAATAATAATGCACTGGAGTGGTTCTGTACCTGCAACTTAATGAGGCAACAAAAATCAGGTCCGGCAAGAGGTAAGAAAGGCTCCAGCCTCAGAGCGCAGTGTAGGAGGGGGCGCAAAACTCACTCAGCTATCATTCCAGTATTGTGCTTGAAGCAAAGAGAAATAAGAAAAGGGCATACATGGCAATGACTGCGAGCCAGATAAATAGAAATTAAGGTGTTTGGGGTGTTTGGGCCCTGGGGCACCTCTTAGTCTAATAGCAATCAGTGTGTGATGGCTGGGTTGGGAGGGATGGAGGGTCGCACTTTGGTGTCTCAGCCTTGGGTGCTGGAGGACCTTGTCCCAGCTCTGACAACAATAGCAGTATTGTGCACACAACTCTGGGTGTCAGTGAGTTGTGGAGTGTCACACACAAAAAACACACAGGAGACCAATGTGCAAGGCCTCAAAAGGGCTGTTTGGGGTGCTTTTACAGCAAGTGAGGAACAAGAACACAGGGCTAACTAATGCTTTCCCTACCTATCTGCAGCAAGTCTGACCCTGCTCTCACCAACAGTCAGCAGCCAGAAGAAAATTAATCCAATATGGCCACCTCAATTGATTTTTGATAGGGGGGGTGGGGGTCCAGGAAGAGGTGCTAGCTGATTGGCTGCCATGTGTCTGCTAACTGTGAGGTAAGGGGTCAAAGTGTGGCTCCATGATGATTTATAGGGGAGGGTCGAACACGCCATATGTTAGCAGTTTGCGGAGAACATGAACAGCAGAAGTTTGCTGGATACTGTCAGCCGGCGAACTTTTCGGGACATCTCTAACCACTGGGGAGGAAAAAAATATATTTTATACTTAGTGTCAATCTTGGATGTTTTCCTTAGGTAAATTCAGAAAAAAAAGTTAAAATAATCCTGTACAAGAATTTTAACCAGTTGCTACAGCTGCGGGAACGTGCTAGACACGTTCCTGCAGTTTGGGGGGCTGTGCAGGTGATCGTGCGGGCTGTACAAGTATTTTAACCAGTTGCTACAGCTGCGGGAACGTGCTAGACACGTTCCTGCAGTTTGGGGGGCTGTGCAGGTGATCGTGCGGGCAGGTGCCCACCATCGCGATGTTGCTGGGAGCAGGGGAGGAAAAAAATGCATTTTTACTTAGTGTCAATCTTGGATGTTTTCCTTAGGTAAATTCAGAAAAAAAAGTTAAAATAATCCCATACACGTATTTTAACCAGCTGCTACAGCTGCAGGGACGTGCTAGTCACGTTCCTACAGTTTGGGGGGCTGAGTAGGCGATCAGGCGGGCAGGTGCCCACAATCGCCATGTTGCTGGGAGCAGGGGGGATTGGCTGCTCCAGGGAGATTTCTCTTTTCTTTGTGCCCCATAAACATTGGAATAATATAAAGAGAAGGGAAATCTCATCTTTGATGGAGCGTACTATTATCCCTAATTCCAGTGCTGGTGTCATATTTAACTTTGCTATTCACCTTATTTTACTATCCAGGGACCAGCGTGCATGGTCACACATCATAAGAGGAAGTTTCTCCAATAGGAATATACTACCTATACAACTCACATATCAAAAAATGTTTAACAGTGGGTGAGGTTTAGCTAGACATTGTTGTTGTGTTTTCTATTTCTAATTGTAACGATTGGGTGCTGCAACTCAGACGTCTGATTATTGGGTGATCTGCAGTATCACCAATAATGCAGACACTAAATCTGATTATGTGGTGATCTGCACAATCACCAATAATGCAAGTATAGCTCACAAGGTACTGTGCGATAGTGATTGGTGCAACAGTAAACAAATAGGAGATAGAGCCTCCCAGAGGAGCTGGGAGGCCTAGCAGCACTGTACTTAATAGTTTGACTGAACCTTACCAGAGGAGCTGGCAAGGTATTGTCAGAAGATGTGCCTGTATAATTTAACCAGACCTTTCCAGTGGGGCTGGTCAGGGACTACAGTGCATGTAGCTATGAAGAAGTACAAGGACTTTACCAAAGGAGCTGGTAAAGTACTATCAGTGATACGTGACTGTATAGTTTGACAAGACCTTACCAGAGGAGCTGGCAAGGTACTATCAGACACGGTAACTGTATAGTTTGGCAAGACCTTACCAGAGGAGCTGGCAAGGTACTATCAGTAACAAGTGTCACCTCACCAGTGGAGCTGGTGGGTAATACTACAAACACCTCACCAGTGGCAAGGGCCCACTGGTGAGAGGAGTGTTCGGACAGGCAAGGTTCGGCAACAGAGAGGCAGTATCAGTACAGAAACGACAGGCAGGAGAATAGGAGGTAACCAGGCAGAGGTTCAGCTAGGCAGAAGTACAGAATCAGTAAGCAAATGCGAGGTCAGAGAATAGCCAGAATCATACACAGGTAATCAAATAATAACAATATACAATAGTCCTAGTCTTGTGTGAAATCCCTGGTTTCCTCCCAGATCAAAGCACACCAGATACTAGTCTAAGGTCTGAGCGCTAACACGAAGTATTCACGACAGCAGACAGTTAGCTAATGGAGAGCGGAGGTTTAAGAAGCAGAGGAAGGCTCTCAGCCGCACCCAGCTCGGAAACAGCCAATCCGAGCGGCGAGAGTCACCTCTGACGTCAGCTGACGCGTCCTCTCCCAGCATAAAGGTCCTGTCTCCGCGCGTGCGCGCGAGAGACAGCGACCCCATGAGCAGATGACAGTACCGTTCCTAGCGTGCTAAACGCTGACGGAACGGATAAGACCAGGGATCAGGGAACACAGGCGGCTGCGGCCGTACTTCGCACCTCCGCAGCCACCATATTATTGATTGTTACACTAATGCTGTGGGTGCAGTAAGCTCAAATCTCTTTTTTATTCAGATCCTTTTCAATTGTGCTGTCTCATCTAATTGTTTACTGTGCAAGACATCTTTTACATTTGTGTATTATCTGCATTGCTCTTGTTAGTCCACTTACATTGTTCTATTTTACAGAGCTAAAGAATATATGGGAGCTATCAGCTATGTACATGAGTAAAAATAATAACAATAATTATAATGAAAATAACAACAACAAAGACATTAAAATATAGTCCTTTCTTGTTTGTACAAAACTAAATATAAAGTTTGGGCTGTAGTTCCACACTTGTTAAAGTAAAGCTGTAACTAAAGGAAATGTTATTGTATTCTTACTCTTCTTCACCTTTATTCTCCTATGGGAATTTTTATACTTCATTTGGATTTTGTGAAAGAGTAAAACCTCTCAAGCTTCAGGGCCAGGTCACATGGGCAACACGAGGCTATGACATATAGCTAAAAATGCATCTGTATTTGGACTACAGCTACTAAAATAAAAATAAACTTCATTCCCTCCATGACTGTGGATGAAATTCCAGCAAACATTATGACATATGCGCACCATGTGTCTTTGTGGTAGATGCATCCTCTAGAGACAAGGTAGTGACATTTCAGAGCTGCAGACTCTCTCATATAGCGTGATTTTTGGTGATACTGTACTTGTATTGCTTGGCTGGAATTAATTCAAAGTGATTGACTGTCACTTTTTTTTTCTTTAAAATGTTAGTGTGTATTTTAAGTTTCCTTAAAATGAAAATGAAAAATCATTTGAAGAGACCAAAACGTTTTTTTAAAGATGAGCTTAATCAACATGTGCAAAAAATTGATTCACAAATCTTCAACGAGATTCATCTTTAGAAACAACATCTCATAAAAAGGTGCAAGCAGTCACATGACCAGATCAATTGTTTAATAAGGCGACAACGTGGACATGTTTTGGGTAGACCCTTCTTCAGGCCTTCACAAACAATTGTGTACATTTGCTTTGCAATTTATAGAGAACATAAGATGGAACAGCAGTGGGCAATAACTAAACCAGGAGTCACCACCTGCACTGTATAAAGACCAATTAATGGAACAGCATCTGAACAACTAAGCCAGGAATCACCACTTCCAATATAGACAAACGCGGGACACAGGCAGGACGGACTAGGGGAAGATGGCCAATGAGTAGTGCACCATGGGAAAGCAGACTTTGCAAAGGATTCTATAAACAGATATTTCAGTGCTCTTGTAAGTGTTGTTGTTGTGTTAGCTGACAAATTATTGTATTACCTCTCTGAGCACTGATTTCCTCAGTAGTCAAAGTGGGGAGGTAAATATGGCATTCCTCTCACTGCCATGTTTCTTCTCTGCTGTAATCTATGCTAATGCTTGGTACACACAATTCAATTTCCAGTCCAATTGACAGGTAATCTGATGGGAAGTTGTACCGTGTGTACATGTCTAAACTGCTCCCGATCGATAATGGGATCCCATGCTAACTTTGGAAAATCAATCCCATTATCGAACTGGAGCAGATCGGACATGTTGGAATTAATCATCTGATTCCCGTCTATCGGACTGGAGATGGCAACGTGTGTATTTAGCATAAGACCTAATGCCCAGCTATCAAGAGGCAGTAAAGCAATCAGCTAATAAAAAAAGAAAGGACATGTAACTCATTCCACATTACACTACGGGTTTGAATAAAAACAGCAGGGCACATACAGTCCATGTGAGTAATTATTAAAGAATCAGAGGCTGAAAATCAGAATGACAACCAAGCAAGAAGCATTTTTGGAAAGGCATAACGATGGTAACCTCTGTCACTATCCCACTTCAGTTTTCCTTTAAAGAGGAACTCCAGTGAAAATAATGTAATTAAAAAACTGCTTCATTTTTACAATAATTATGTATAAATGATTTAGTCAGTGTTTGCCCATTGTAAAATCTTTTAAATCCCTGATTTACATTCTGACATTTATTCCATGGTGACATTTTTACTGTTGGCAGGAGATGTAGCTGCTGCATGCTTTTTTGGCAGTTGGAAACAGCTGTAAACAGCTATTTCCCACAATGCAACAAGGTTCACAGACAGGAAACTGCCAGGGGTACCACGGCCCTCAGAGTTTCTTGGGGGGGGGGGGGTTCACCACAATATCAGTCATACAGTGTCCCCTGATGGTCTGTTTGTGAGAAGGAATAGATTTCTCGTGTAAAAGGGGGTATCAGCTAGTGATTGGGATAAAGTTCAATTCTTGGTCAGAGTTTCTCTTTAACTCCCAGTGTTGCTGGAATGATCATTTAACTGAAAAATTCAAAGCAGATTGCCTACTGACCTACTCAATTGCAGAACATGTTTTACTAAACTGCAAGAACAGTAAGGGAATAGTGTGTTTACGAGTCAACAGCACTTCATGACATCTTCACACTTTTGCTCTAATAGTAAATATTTCTGAATACCTTGCATATCAAGGAGTTGGACACATTTGAAGAAGAGTTAGTGTTTTATTTCTTTGTTCAGGTCACTGTTTCATTGCAGTTTTGTGTGCATTAAAGAAAACATGGTGGGCAAAAAAACTAATGCTGAGAATACACAATGAGATTTTTCAGCAGATTTACTGTCATTTTTTTTAATTGTTTTTCTGATCAATTTCCATCCACTTCTATGAGAAATCGATCAGAAAAACAATCAAAAATAAGATCGGACCTGACGGAAATTATCTTTTGAACCATCTATCTGCCAAAAAATCTTATGGTGTAGTCCCAGCATTATGCTGTAAGTATAATCTTAGCAGCAGATTGGGTCATCATCTACATTCATCTACATTCTAAGCTATCTAAACAGAACAGTTGGACATTTTGTACAGATGGCTTGGAATCTAATTATATACTTAACACTCTTTACAAATGAATGCCATTCACCAGTTTTATATGTATGCACTAAGGTGTCATTCACAAATCTATTATTTGTAATTGGAACCATATGTGCATTTAACATAATTTGTGCAAAATTAACACATGAAATATGAACTAATGGTAGAAATATGCTCCAAATATTGACAGCATATACAGTGCTTAGCAACTAAAGGATGCCAGATGAGACTAATGCATAACAAATAAGGCCATGTTTTAATCCTATTCTTAGAACTTCAACAAGAGCATGTGCTACATCAGCTTAAAGGAACAGTATAGTGAAAACATATATATATCACGCACACCTATATGTGTGTGTGCATAAAGAGCGTTAGATTGTCAGGGGAAAAAAAAAGATGTACTCATTACTCTTAACCAGTCGAAAAGCGGCTTTGCAGATGTGTAATTACCCTCCTCACTTGTGCTGCATAGCCTTAATTGCTCTGCGCAGCTAAAGCCATTATATACCTGAATATGTTCCTGCAAGCCATGCTTTAAAATTTGTGCTGTTTGCGCTGTGTTAATATGGAGATGATTCTACATAAACAGCTAAAACATTTTCCTTGCAACAAAACTGAACTAAGGACTTTTTGCTTAAATGTAATCCAAGGTGAGAGACATAGGGAGGCTGCCATATTTTTTATTTCCTTTTAAACAATGCTAATTGCCTTGCTGCCCTACTAATCCTCTGCCTCTAAAGCAACGTACACACATCTGTCTTAAGGTGGCCACATACCATACAATTTTTTTTAATTATCTGTTCAGTTCAAGAATTGCAATCAATTTTTCTGACTGATTGTGACATTTCAAAAATATGACTAATGTACCACACACATATGTTACAATTTTCCCCAATTATGATAAAAATGATTGTAAACGCTGAGAAAATTGCATATTGTGTATATTAACAAATTGACAATCTAACACACACCATACAATTTTTAGAAAAATTAAAGACAAATTTCCAGCATTGCATATCAATAAAAATAAAAAAATAAAAAAAACGAGAAATCCGTTCGGATTTTTCAGTCGAATGAAAAAAAAAAAAAATGTCGATTTTTTGGGAGATCTGATCATATTTATCGAATTGCCATAAAATCAGATCATTTTATTGTATCGTCTTTGGCCAACTTTAAGTTGAATGAGGCAGCTGATTAATTCTGCCTCAGCCGACAATCAGGCTTGTGTACAGCCCCCGATGACCCCCAACACCCAACCTCCCGGACACATGTACCCAACCAAGCAACACAAATCCCCCTGACAATTAGTGTTGGGCGAACAGTGTTCGCCACTGTTCGGGTTCTGCAGAACATCACCCTGTTCGGGTGATGTTCGAGTTCGGCCGAACACCTGATGGTGTTCGGCCAAACCGTTCGGCCACATGGCCGAACTAAGAGCGCATGGCCGAACGTTCCCCGAACGTTCGGCTAGCGCTGTGATTGGCCGAACGGGTCACGTGGTTCGGACCCGAACGCGCTCTGATTGGCCGAACTGTCACGTGGTTCGGGTAAATAAATACCCGAACCACGTCATATTTCCGCCATTTGTCTGTGGGTTTAGCTTTGGGTAGGCAGGCAGAGTAGTTCGCGCTCCAGCCACGCTAGCCAGGGTCCCCCCAGTCATTGTGTCGCTGCTGGGAATAGTAGTACACCGCTCGCTCAGCATTCTGTTTACTGCCACTCTGTGTACCTCGCTCAGCCACACTATATAGCATTCTGTTTACTATTCTGTGTCTGCTGGGAATAGTAGTACACCGCTCGCTCAGCCACACTATATAGCATTCTGTTTACTGCCACTCTGTGTCTTCTGGGAATAGTGGTACACCGCTCACCCGCCACTGTATAGCATTGTGCTCTGTGTCGCTGCTGGGAATAGTGGTACACCGCTCACCCGCCACTGTATAGCATTGTGCTCTGTGTCGCTGCTGGGAATAGTGGTACACCGCTCACCCGCCACTGTATAGCATTGTGCTCTGTGTCGCTGCAGGGAATAGTGGTACACCGCTCACCCGCCACTGTATAGCATTGTGCTCTGTGTCGCTGCTGGGAATAGTGGTACACCGCTCAGCCACACTATATAGCATTCTGTTTACTGTTCTGTGTCTGCTGGGAATAGTAGTACACCGCTCGCTCAGCCACACTATCTAGCATTCTGTTTACTGCCACTCTGTGTACCTCGCTCAGCCACACTATATAGCATTCTGTTTACTGCCACTCTGTGTCTTCTGGGAATAGTAGTACACCGCTCACCCGCCACTGTATAGCATTGTGCTCTGTGTCGCTGCTGGGAATAGTGGTACACCGCTCACCCGCCACTGTATAGCATTGTGCTGTGTGTCGCTGCTGGGAATAGTGGTACACCGCTCAGCCACACTATATAGCATTCTGTTTACTGTTCTGTGTCTGCTGGGAATAGTAGTACACCGCTCGCTCAGCCACACTATATAGCATTCTGTTTACTGCCACTCTGTTTACCTCGCTCAGCCACACTATATAGCATTCTGTTTACTGTTCTGTGTCTGCTGGGAATAGTAGTACACCGCTCGCTCAGTCACACTATATAGCATTCTGTTTACTGCCACTCTGTGCCTTCTGGGAATAGTGGTACACCGCTCACCCGCCACTGTATAGCATTGTGCTCTGTGTCGCTGCTGGGAATAGTGGTAAACCGCTCACCCGCCACTGTATAGCATTGTGCTCTGTGTCGCTGCTGGGAATAGTGGTCCACCGCTCACCCGCCACTGTATAGCATTGTGCTCTGTGTCGCTGCTGGGAATAGTGGTACACCGCTCAGCCACACTATATAGCATTCTGTTTACTGTTCTGTGTCTGCTGGGAATAGTAGTACACCGCTCGCTCAGCCACACTATATAGCATTCTGTTTACTGCCACTCTGTGTACCTCGCTCAGCCACACTATATAGCATTCTGTTTACTGTTCTGTGTCTGCTGGGAATAGTAGTACACCGCTCACTCAGCCACACTATATAGCATTCTGTTTACTGCCACTCTGTGTACCTCGCTCAGCCACACTATATAGCATTCTGTTTACTGTTCTGTGTCTGCTGGGAATAGTAGTACACCGCTCGCTCATCCACACTATATAGCATTCTGTTTACTGCCACTCTGTGTCTTCTGGGAATAGTGGTACACCGCTCACCCGCCACTGTATAGCATTGTGCTCTGTGTCGATGCTGGGAATAGTGGTACACCGCTCACCCGCCACTGTATAGCATTGTGCTCTGTGTCGCTGCTGGGAATAGTGGTACACCGCTCACCCGCCACTGTATAGCATTGTGCTCTGTGTCGCTGCTGAGAATAGTGGTACTGTATAGCATTTCTGTACTGCCACTGTACTGCTGCCAGTCAGCGTGTACTGTAAGGATAAGTGAAATGAGGAAGAAATCCGGTGAAAGAGGGAGGGGCAAGGGAAGAGGTGTTTCCCCTGACGGTTCACGTACAGGCCACAGGGGAGCACCCAAGAAAACCCACTCAATACCGCCCATGTTGTCCAGGACAACAACCCTCACAAATCCAACAGGACTAGATAATTACTTGGATGACCTCTCAAGTGTCCAGCAGTGGGTTAAGCAGCAACAGCACATCACGCACGAGGTCCGAGTCCTCAGCCAGCAAGGAGCCAGTGGGCACAAAGCTGACACAACCGGCAGCGACACCACGCACACAACTGCCAGATAACCAGTCCGATTAATTACCTCAGGACACAATGGGGTATTCGCAGGAGCTATTCCCAGCCCAACAAACTTCCACCTTTCAAAGGTCAATGGAGGAACAGCCAGAAATGTTGTGCCCGGATTCACAACCATTAACTGTGGGAAATGCACCGCGCACTGAAATACAAGGCGAGTCCGAGGAGGACTCGGAAACCCAAATCCCAGAGCAAGTTGGGCAGGAGGGGTTGCAATTGCAGGAGGTCGGCCGACAAGATCTGGAAGACGACGTTGGAGTGAGCTGCGCAGAGGTTGTTCTGGGGAGCTCTACTCCACAGCGGCGGCCCCCCACAATGACATATGACGAGTTTGAGGAGATGGAAGAGGAGGGTATGGACAATGTGGACAGAGACCCAGATTTTGTTTGTGAACGAGAACATCGCCGTCGTAGCAGCAGCACAGATGAGTCTGTTGAAGAACCCACTGCTGCACGAGTTCGCCTTGTGCCACAAGGTAGACGGCGCGCAATTTCAGGCACCACAAGCGTGGAAGTTCAAGTGAGAGGCAAAAGAGGAGCAAACAGAAATCGCCAGCAAGGCAGGTGCTCCAAAGTCTGGGCTTTCTTTGAAGACTGCACTGAGGATGTTACCATGGCGATTTGCAAGGTGTGCAAGACCCGCCTGAGCAGGGGGAAAAGTATTAACAACCTCTCCACCACCAGCATGAGCCGCCACATGCTATCCAAACATCCCACTCTGTGGGCAAACGCGGCAGGACAGGGTACCAGCAACACTGCCTCCCTTGGGTTCACCAGACTCACCACCAGACCCGCCTCAGCAGCAGCAGTAGCCCAGCCATTGCGTGGTTCACAACATTCACAAACATCAGACGACGCTGACACTGTCACTTTCCGGAGTAGTGCTCTTGAGGTCTCCCAGTGTTCATCAAACACAACAACCAACAGCCCTTCCGTGTGCAGCGCTACGGTTCAGTTGTCTGTGTCGGAGATGTTTGAGCGCAAGAGGAAATTGCCAGCAAATGAACCCCGGGCCGTGGCAGTAACAGCCAGCATAGCCAAGCTTCTGGCCTGCGAAATGCTGCCATATCGAGTGGTGGAGACAAACAGCTTCAAGGGCATGATGTCAGTGGCCATCCCACGTTACGTGGTTCCCAGCCGCTACCACTTTGCGCGCTCTGCAGTGCCTGAGTTGCATGAGCACGTGGTCAGCAAAATAACCCGAAGCTTGAAGAATGCCGTTGCCTGCAAAGTTCACCTCACCACTGACACCTGGACGAGTGCGTTCGGCCAGGGTCGATACATCTCCCTTACCGCGCACTGGGTGAACCTTGTGGAGCCTGGCAGCGATTCCTCACCTGCTACGGCGCGGGTGTTGCCCACGCCGCAAACAGCTGCACCGCCGTCCCTCCCACTGGATAACAACAGCAGCACCTACCTCTCTGACTCCTTCTCCTCCAACGCATCTCAAAGCTGTACCTCATCCGGAAACGCTAACCCAGCAGCAGTAGGATCGTGGAAGCAGTGCAGCACAGCTGTTGGCATGCGTCAGCAAGCGTTGCTGAAGCTGATCTGCCTTGGGGATAAGCAGCACACAGGGGAGGACATTTGGAAGGGAATAAAGGAACAGACGGATTTGTGGCTGGCACCGCTGGACCTGAAACCGGGCATGGTTGTGTGTGATAATGGGAGTAATCTCATTCGCGCTTTAAGGTTGGCTAAGCTGACACACATCCCTTGCCTGGTGCACGTGATGAGCCTAGTAGTTCAGCGGTTCCTGAGGACATACCCAGGCGTGGCCGATCTTTTGTTGAAGGTGCGTCGAGTGGCCAAACATTGTAGAAATTCCAGTACTGCTTCGGGGGCACTCGCCAAGATGCAGGAGCGCTTCAATCTCCCCCACCATCGCTTGCTGTGTGATGTCCCTACGCGCTGGAATTCTACGCTGCACATGCTAGCCCGCTTTTGTGAGCAGAAGAGTGCAGTGGTCCAGTACATGATGGCGCAGTACCGAGGCGCATCCGGACAGCTGCCAAGCTTCTGTGGATCCGATTGGGCCAACATGTTGGACCTCTGCCAAGTCCTCCAAAATTTTGAGCAATCCACGTTGCTTGTGAGCAGTGACAACTCTTTAGTCAGCATTACCATACCACTGCTGTGTTTACTGAAGAGGTCAATGTTGAAAATCAAGGAAACAGCTGTCATGATGCAACTGGGGGAATCTGAAGGAGAAAACGATCAGCGTGATGGTACCAACATCAGGCCATCCGCCTCAGGGAACGCTGGCCCCAGTAGCTATGACGAAGAAGAGGAGGAGGAACAGCTGGAGTTGGAGCAGGAATTTCATGCCACCACTGACGAGGGCCAGAGCGGTGCACGTTGGACTTCCACAATTCAGCGCGAATGGTCAGCAGAAGCAGACCAGGAGGAAGGTGACGACTATGATGCATCACAACAACTATCACAACGCTCACAAGAGGATGATGAGGATTCTGGTAGGACTCTGGCACAGATGGCTCAATTCATGCTAGACTGCATTGAACGTGACCCACGCATTGTGCGCATTCTGGACAACACCAATTACTGGGTTTATACCCTTCTGGATCCACGGTACAAACACAATGTTCCAAAACTGCTTGAAGAAAGAGTCAGACAGGTCAAAATGGAAGAATACCAGCAGGCCCTTGTGGAGACTTTAGAGAGGAGATCCTCCCCCTCCTCTAGCCAGTTGTACGCCGACAGACTGACTTCCGCAAACCCAGGACGACCAGGATGGCAGCAAACAACGCAAGCCGCAGCTAGTGCCCAAAAGGGAATGGTATCGGCAGTGTCCTTGGAGTGGGAAAATTTTCTGACACCCATGCAGCAGCAGCCCACTGAACAGCAAGCATGCAGATCCACCTCCAACACCGATCGCCTGGAGAAGATGGTCAAGGACTACATGTCAGATGGCGTAGCTGTGTCGAACAATCCATCTGCACCCTTCAACTATTGGGTATCGAAGCTAGACACCTGGCACGAACTGGCAATGTACGCAATAGAGGTGCTGGCTTGCCCGGCAGCCAGCGTTATGTCGGAACGCTGTTTCAGTGCTGCCGGAGGCATCGTCACAGATCGGCGTATCCGCCTCTCCACAGAAAATGCAGACCGTCTGACTCAAATTAAAATGAATCGATCCTGGATTGGAAATGACTACGCAACACTCCAGGACCCCAACCAAGTAACATGACCAATGAACATCTAGGATGGTGTAGCGTTTCCGGTCCCTGTTTATTGAACCTCTCATCTGTATTACATTTATGACTGCATGGCGGCAAAAAGCATTGCTGCTATATCCGCACGCTTTTTGTCCTCATGCAAAGCCTGGGTTGCTGTGTCTCAAAAAGCGTGGCCTTCTCCTCCTGCGCCTCCTCCTGTTCCATCACGTCTGCTGCTGCTGGGTTAGCGTTGCCGCGTGGTCCCTGTTTATTGAACCACTTATCTTTATTACATTTATGACTGCATGGCGGTACAAAGCATGCTATCCGCACGCTTCTTGTCCTCATGCAAGGCCTGGGTTGTTGTGTCTCACAAAGCGTGGCCTTCTCCTCCTGCGCCTCCTCCTGTTCCATCACGTCTGCTGCTGCTGGGTTAGCGTTGCCGCGTGGTCCCTGTTTATTGAACCACTTATCTTTATTACATTTATGACTGCATGGCGGTACAAAGCATGCTATCCGCACGCTTCTTGTCCTCATGCAAGGCCTGGGTTGTTGTGTCTCACAAAGCGTGGCCTTCTCCTCCTGCGCCTCCTCCTGTTCCATCACGTCTGCTGCTGCTGGGTTAGCGTTGCCGCGTGGTCCCTGTTTATTGAACCACTTATCTTTATTACATTTATGACTGCATGGCGGTACAAAGCATGCTATCCGCACGCTTCTTGTCCTCATGCAAGGCCTGGGTTGTTGTGTCTCACAAAGCGTGGCCTTCTCCTCCTGCGCCTCCTCCTGTTCCATCACGTCTGCTGCTGCTGGGTTAGCGTTGCCGCGTGGTCCCTGTTTATTGACCACTTATCTTTATTACATTTATGACTGTATGGCGGTACAAAGCATGCTATCCGCACGCTTCTTGTCCTCATGCAAGGCCTGGGTTGTTGTGTCTCACAAAGCGTGGCCTTCTCCTCCTGCGCCTCCTCCTGTTCCATCACATCTGCTGCTGCTGGGTTAGCGTTGCCGCGTGGTCCCTGTTTATTGAACCACTTATCTTTATTACATTTATGACTGCATGGCGGTACAAAGCATGCTATCCGCACGCTTTTTGTCCTCAT
This sequence comes from Hyperolius riggenbachi, assembly GCF_040937935.1. NCBI lineage: Eukaryota > Metazoa > Chordata > Amphibia > Anura > Hyperoliidae > Hyperolius > Hyperolius riggenbachi. The sequence goes on along the minus strand of NC_090650.1, from coordinate 192,469,096 downwards.
GCAAGGCCTGGGTTGTTGTGTCTCAAAAAGCATGGCCTTCTCCTCCTGCGCCTGCTCCTGTTCCATCACGTGTGCTGCTGCTGCTGCTGCTGGGTTAGCGTTGCCGGTCCCTGTTTATGGAACCTCTTATCTTTATTACATTTATGACTGCATGGCGGTACAAAGCATGCTATCCGCACGCTTCTTGTCCTCATGCAAGGCCTGGGTTGTTGTGTCTCACAAAGCGTGGCCTTCTCCTCCTGCGCCTCCTCCTGTTCCATCACGTCTGCTGCTGCTGGGTTAGCGTTGCCACGTGGTCCCTGTTTATTGAACCACTTATCTTTATTACATTTATGACTGCATGGCGGTACCTCATGCAAGGCCTGGGTTGTTGTGTCTCACAAAGCGTGGCCTTCTCCTCCTGCACCTCCTCCTGTTCCATCACGTCTGCTGCTGCTGGGTTATCGTTGCCTCGTGGTCCCTGTTTATTGAACCACTTATCTTTATTACATTTATGACTGCATGGCGGTACAAAGCATGCTATCCGCACGCTTCTTGTCCTCATGCAAGGCCTGGGTTGTTGTGTCTCACAAAGCGTGGCCTTCTCCTCCTGCGCCTCCTCCTGTTCCATCACGTGTGCTGCTGCTGGTGCTGGGTTAGCGTTACCGGTCCCTTTTCCTGGAACCTCTTCTCTGTATTACATTTATGACTGCATGGCGAAAAAAAGCATGTTACCTGTGCAAAGAAACATGACATTTTCCACATTTAAAAGACAGTTTTTCCTTTGAAACTTTACAATCAATTTTCTCAAAAACTATAAGCTCTTTTTCAAATTTTATTTTCCTCTTGTACCCACTCCCAAGGTGCACATACCCTGCTAATTTGGGGTATGTAGCATGTAAGGAAGCTTTACAAAGCACGAAAGTTCGGGTCCCCATTGACTTCCATTATGTTCGGAGTTCGGCGCGAACACCCGAACATCGCGGCGATGTTCGGCGAACGTTCGCGAACCCGAACATCTAGGTGTTCGCCCAACACTACTGACAATCCCATTATTTGCACTACTCCCCCTCCCACCGTGAGACGTGAGACATTACACTTGTGCCACTCGTCGTCCCTCTTTCATCCCCCTGCATAGCAACACAGCACATCATCAGCTACACAGCTGATGCGTGTGTGCAGCATGGCTCAGTGATGTCACCCAAGGGGATCAGCTCCTGATCCCCAATAGGTGACATTCATTGGGCATGTGTTTGAACCATAATGTTTTTACCCATAGATCCTAAACAATCATGCAAATCAGATGTTTCTAACAAAAAATTGACAAGTTTAACTGCTTGTTTCTGTTTCAGGCATGATTCAGGTACTACTGACCAGGAATGTCAGCAGGGCTGCCAGGCAACTGGTATTGTTAAAAAAGGAAATAAATTTGGCAGCCTCCATATGTGTCTCACCTCAGGTTCCTTTTAAGCAGCAGTACCACTATGCTATGGAGCTGAAGCTGACACTTCTGGTAAAGCTAAAAACTTTCTTGAAAGTGTTATACCTCAATTGCTTGAGCACATGCAATTTTTTTTTCTACTTGTGGTGGGTCCCCCAGAGGTCCTCGTTTTCCTGGAATTCTGAACCTCCATTACCTACTTTCTTGGAACTCTATCCAGAATACATAAAACCCTCAAATCCCTCATGTTCTCTTGCATATTAAACATTTGCCTTGCGCATACTTTTGGAAGCAGTGTGCCTACTTTGGATTACATATTCATATACATTATATTAAAAACAGCTGGATTACAAACAATTGAGCTGATACTGCCTACCACATCTTGGTTAACCTTCTGGCAGCAGTGTTTTTATACTGGACTGCACATGTGCACATTACAATAAGATTGTCTGGACTATAAACAACTGGGATGACACTGCCCACTGCACTTTGAAAATCTTTCTACACTTGATAATGGAATTGATAAAGCCAAACATCATTTTCCACACGTTATTATTCTCCATGTAGAATTTACCTTGTATGTGATCATAATGTATGTGACAATGATGATCATCATTGTAAGGAAACTACTTGTTTTGATTTGCAAATCATTGAAATGCATGGTTTTCTTGGCAGCAGTTCTTTCTTAAAACTGGTCTGCAACCGTGCATCTGTTTGATTTCATTCAAGAAAAGCATCTTATATGCAAATTGTGTATATACAGCCTACTGTATGGATATGTGGTTTTATATGATCCAGATATGTCTGGAAAATGATCGCTCAATTCCATTCACTTGGAAGATATTATAAACTGCTTATGCCTGGGAGGGGGTGTCAACGTTTTGCATTTTATATTTGTGCTATTATATTTGGTTGCAATGTTAATGTATGTTAATTGAATATGCATACAAAATGTTAAATTATTCAGATGAATTTTGGTTTATTGAAACTGTTTTGATATCTATATGATGATTTTTATTTTTTTGCTAGAATAAAAGTGCCCATCAATGAAACAATCTTGATTATACAGTCTTATCAAATCTATGAAGGGTATACTGGGATAACATATTTGAATGGATACAATAGGTAACTCCTCATATAAAAGTGCCAACAATGATACAATCTTGACTGAATAATCTTACCAAATATATGTAATACAAAGTGTAAATTGAATGAATATACTTTAAATGGATATGATTAGATAAATATGGTAAGATTGTACAAATCAGATTGTATTACTAATGGACACTTTTAAGGTTTTAAATTACAAGTAATTCATTACATAAAACTGTTGAATTAATGCAAGTAATTGGTGAGAGATTTCCTATATACATTTTTCTCCATGGCCACTACCTTAAATTGTGGACACCCATGTAGTATGGAATTTGGAATTCATCCATTTCAGTACTATCTCTTGTTTAGCCACAAACAGGGTCTCAGACATAAACTTTTTGGCGGCTGTCTGCCTGTCAACTCTCATATGAGAACACTCCCAGAATGCACTGGATTGGCTACTGGCAGACATTCCCATATAATGTGGGCAAATGAAGGGGCTGGGGCATGGCACTTAGGGCAGGTATCCTACCTAATAAAACCCCTGTGTCTCTGCGTCCAATGCCGGTGTGTGTGTGTCCCTGCAACACACGTGTGCCACAGAGACAGCCTTTGTTGGCATGGGAGCAGGACAGCCAGGGGGCCGGGCGTGCATGCACAGCATTTAATAACGGGCTCTAGGTCTGTCACCGCTGCCACCTGTCAGCGCGCATGCATGAGCCCACCCGCTGCATGCGCACATGGCCAGCACGTGCATTCACGCTGACAGGTGGTGGCGGTGACAGACCTAGAGCCGTTATTAAACGGGCTAAGGTCCCAAGTCAGGTATATTATTGCTAAGTTTGTGGAGTCAGGATTGAGTCATATATGTCTGGTTCAGGATATACAGCTGCATACGCCACTGTCATAGATTTGGTGAAGAGCATTTCGCTGCAGATAAGGCCTCATCCCAATCCTTTTCATTGAAGTCAATTAATAGGGTCATCCATTTGGATTTGGATTAACTTGTTTGGGCAAGAGCACCATTCTCAATCAACACTTTATAAATATTCCCTATAAGATGTTTGGTAGGGCCATCTTAGTATAATCAGGAGACCACCAAATTGCATGTGTACAGTGTGGGCAAGCTGCAAATATCGAAGTCTTTGAGTACAAGGGACTGAGTGTTGGGTCACAAAGTCTTCAAAGAAGGAGTTTTCCATCATGGACAATGTGGCCAAGAAACACCAGCCCCCTGTTGACCCAAAAATGGGATAGATAGTAACTCCCCAAGGGAGGGGTTTCCCCATAGTGGTGTGTGATATTCATGTTACTTCATGTTCAGATAAGCCTTTAAGCATTTCCAGATAAGTTTTAATTGGCGCACTATAGTGTGCTGTTGCTTTTTTCCAGACGCAGCAGAGCGCAATACATTAAATGCAAAGTTATCCAACTCAACCTCAGTAGGGTACCCATACGTTTCAGGATTGCAGCCGTCACCAGATGGGAACCAATAGGTGAGTTGTTGGATTTGCACAGCCATGTAATACCTATGAGAGGAAGGGAAGGCAAGCCCACCTCCTTCGTTTTGAAGTACTGCGTATCTTAGCTAAGTCTCAGGACTTATTCCGTACAAAACTAGACACCAACGTTCTTATTTATTTATTTATTTTTTAAAAGGGTTGGGGAAATGTAAATTGGACATATATGTAAGCACCACCATACGTCCATTGAGCTCTGGTTGAACTCGATGGACGTATGTCTTTTTTCAACCAAAATAACTATGTAACCATTTTAAAGGGAAACTGAAGCAAGTAAAATTATTTAAAACAAACACATGATGTAGCTGCAAATGAATATTACATACTAACCTCACTGCCAGTTCCTCTCATACTCTCACCATTTTCTTCTTACAGTGATCCCTTCTAGTTCTGACAATATTTTGTCTGAACTGAAATATACCAGTTGCTGTCAGTTATATATCAGCAGCTGTCAGTTACAACTGAATATGCAAGGTAATGCCCATGTTTCTCTATGGCTCAAGTGGGTGATATTACAGTTTAACAGTGTGCTGACCAGGAAGCGGTTATGGGGTAATGGCCATTTTTAAAATGGAGGACGGAGAATTCCATTGATCACAGTGGACAAACGGGAGAATTCCATTGATCACAGTGGACAAACGGGACACAGTAGAGGAGGAAGAGATTGAGGAGTAGACTACACAGGAGGTAAATATGACCTGTGTATGGTTATTTTGTCTTTTTATTTTCAGTTCAGGTTCTCTTTAACCACTGCTGCCAGAGGAAGCTTAGCCAAACCTTTGAATCATTATGTGGCATATGTTAGTAAAGGGAGAATTTCATTTGAAATATACTTTTGTAGTTCTCCATGTACATGAACTCGCAAATACTTGAAGTAGGAAACTACCTGAAGAGGGCTATCACTGACTGCACCGCCCACCCTAAGCTATCGAGATAAAGCACCACTTACTTGGAATTGTTCAGACACAGACTGGAGTAGTAACTAAAAGTTTCTATTGTGTCTAAGGCCATAGATAGAGATGTTTCTGCATCAGCTAAATAGAGGTTAGTATTATCTGCATACATACTAAGCTTCTCTTCTGTATGCTGCATTTTGAAGCCAGTAATCAAGGGGAGCGCCCTAATCCTACATGCCAGGGGTTCTGCTGTCAACCAATAAAGCATAGGGGACAAGGAGCAGCCCTGCCTTGTGCCTCTGGCAAAGGGACAGGGCTATGTGATAGCTTCAATGACTAACTGTACAAGATTTCTTTGCAAGCTGTCAACATTTTAAGTTTCTTTTTCAGACATGATACAGAATTGGATAAGAACCATACAAAAGTGATGTAACATACAGAGGCTTATGTAAGATTTTGTGGGGTATTCAACAATTTGACATAATGTTTCACAGTCTTTATCTTTTTAAAATGTAAAGGATACCATCACTGCTTAGATCAGGCATGGGCAAACTTGGCCCTCCAGTTGTTAAAGTGAACCTAAAGTCACCCAAAAAAAATTAGATGAACTCACCTGGGGCTTCCCTCAGCCCCCTGCAGATGATCGGTGCCCTCGCAGCCCCGCTTAGATGCTCTTGCACCCGCCGGCGAACACTTCGGTTTGGCCATCACCAGCCGACAGGCATGGGAACACGAGTGATTGTTTGTGTTCCCAGCCTGTATATCGCCCCCTATGCTGCTATTGCGGCCTCCTATATATAATAGCAGCATAGGGGGCGATATACAGGCTGAGAACGCGAACAATCACTCGCGTTCCCATGCCTGTCGGCCGGTGACGGCCAAACCGGAAGTGTTCGTCGGCAGGTGCAGGAGCATCTGAGCGGGGCTGCGAGGGCACCGATCGTCTGCAGGGGGCTGAGGGAAGCCCCAGGTGAGTTCATCTCATTTTTTTGGGTGACTTTAGGTTCTCTTTAAGGAACTACAAGTCCCACAATGCATTGCAGGAGTGTGACAGCCGCAGTCATGACTCATAAAGGCAAATGCATTGTGGGACTTGTAGTTCCGTAACAGCTGGAGGGCAGAGTTTGCCCATGCCTGGCTTAGATCTATTCACCTTGAGAGCATTTAATGTAAATGTAAATTAAATGTTAATGTGATAATGTAATCAAATGAATTTAATGTTCATGTATGGTACCTCAAAAATAATTTAAAAAAAAAAACTATTCGACCAAATGGAATAATCGATCAAATTTCTCTGACCTAAAAAAAGAAAATAAAAAATTGTACTGTGTATTAGAGATGTCTCAAACCTCCGATTTTCGGTTCGCAGAAGGTTCGGTTCGCACGAACTTTAGCGAACAGCAATAGACTTCAATGGGGAGGCGAACTTAAAAATTTAGAAAAAATTCTGCTGGCTGGAAAAATGAAGGAAAAAATGTTTCAAGGGGTCTAATACCTGGAGGGAAACATGGTTGAGTGCAATACACATCAAAAGTACCAGAAGAAAAATCTGAATTTCACACAAAGCGGTGTTTTAAGGTCAGAGATCTCATTGAATGATCAATTGTAGGCCTACACTGCTTTACAATATCAAGCAGTGTATTCCTCCCTTCCTCACTCCCTCACCCCAGAGGGTCTTATCCTCCAGGGAATTGTAGGAGTTCAAAAACCAGCTTACATACCTTGGCCGGGAATTGAACCCAGGTCTCAGTGCTTAGTAGGCAGCTCACTTCCCCACTATACCACCACCAACACTACATGCTGAAGCCAGCCTAGCATGTACCATTATGATATTGTAACTTGCGGCGGGGATACCGCCGTGGTGGAGAGCGGCATGTCCGCCGCTTCCGCATCCCAGCCGGTGGTGATCCCCGCCGCGCAGTCACACACTATGGGTCCTTCAGCCGCACATAGAGACAGGGCTATGCGTGCGCGCGCCCAAGGACAGGACCTTTATTTCCTGAGGAGGAAGGTCAGCTGACTCTCCGGTCAGCTGACCTCGGGAGGCTTGCTGATTGGCTGGGCGTGTGGGCGGCGCTCCTGAATGATCCTTAGCATTTAAGGATCCCTTGCTCGGTTGCTCTTTGTCTGCTGTTGCGAATACTTTGTGTTAGCGCTCAAACCTTTGATAGCTATAATTATAACTCATTATTATTGTTGATTTACTGTGTATGACCCTTTGCTCGAATTTCTGACTCTGTTTTCTGCCTCCTGATTCTGTACTTAGCTATCTGATCTGTTGCCGATTTTCTGCCTGTACTTTGACTCTGATTTGTGCCTCCTGATTCTGTACCTTATCTGCCCGACCCGTTGCCGACCTCAGCTTCCTCTTGACTACAATTAGCCTGACGATTCTGTACTGTTGCTGACTGATCCTCACCGACTTTGCCTGTATGACCATTCTATTAGTGATAGTCCCTACAGTTAGGGGGCTATCTCATAGGAGTACTCCTGTATACTTTGCATTAATCACCTGGGATCACACTCTTATTAAAGTACTGATTGTGCTAGTGAGCCTTCCGCTGATCTACTATCAGAAAAACACTGATTGCTTTTGTCAAAATATATATATCTGCATTAGTGGTGATACTGCAGATCACCACATAATCAGATATTTGTGCTCTCGCTGACACCTTGTTACATAAGAGCAGACCAAGATGTCTATGGATGCTCTGTGTACACAAGTCGAGGCCTTAACCACAGCCGTAAACGCTTTGACTACCACGGTCAATACGCAACAGACACAAATGAATCAATTGCTTGAAGCGGTACGTTTACTCCAGGCCCCGACATTACCAGGGCAATCCCATCCTGTGGCGGAACCTAGAATGCCTCTCCCGGAGAGATTCTCAGGTCACAAGTCTGATTTTAGCAATTTCAAGAATCGCTGTTTATCATACTTTGAGATGCGACCTATATCATCAGGTTCACAGAGCCAGAGGGTGACTTTCATTAAAACCCTACTATCTGGGGACTCACAAACCTGGGCTTCCAGTCTGCCAGAGGGCCATGAAGCACTATCCTCGATGCAGGAATTTTTTGAATCTATGGCCATAATTTATGATGATCCGGATGTCATGGTCACAGCAGAAAGGAAGTTAAAGACTCTCCGGCAGGGTCATAACACGGTAGAGACCTATGCTGCAGAGTTTAGGAGGTGGGCAGTCTCAGCTAGATGGGGACAATTTGCGCTTTTGGATTGTTTCCTGACTGGGCTATCTGATTCAGTGTCAAATGTAATTTTGAGTCACCCTGAGCCCAAAACAGTGGATGAAGCAATCTCGTTGGCAGTTAAAATTGATCGCCGAATCCGCTACCAGAAATAGAGTAGATCCAGGGTCTCTACTAGAACCTTCCCCGTCTTTGTCCCTTCTCCTGTTCCTCAAGACGAACCGATGCAGATCGGTCACTCTAAATTGTCTGAGGTAGAAAAGACCAGGAGAAGGAAAAGAGGGGCTGTGCTTGTACTGCGCTGAGAAGGGGCATCTGGTGCAAAACTGTCCTAAGAAGGTGGAAAACTCCTCCGCCTAGGTGTAGCTAGATGTACTACCCTAGGTGAGCCAGTTATACCTCTATCTGATAAGAGATTATTGTTGCCATGTTCTATAACTTGGGGGAAGCAGAACTTTGCTACCCAAGCATTTATAGACTCAGCAGCCAATTTTATTGATTCAGGCTTTGTTCAAAGATGGGGGATCCCTATCATACCCCTGGATAGACAGATTGTTGTCACGGCAGTGGATGATTCCCCTTTGCAGGACAGGCATCTCCTCTCGCAGACTCCCGTTCTTTCTTGCACAGTGGGGGTTTTACACAAGGAAAGAATAGAATTTTACATTTTGAAAATGGCCACCTCTACTGTAATTCTTGGTATGCCTTGGCTACGCAAGCACTCTCCTCAGATTGACTGGAGCTCAGGCCAATTGTTAAGCTGGTCTCCTTATTGTCATCATCATTGTCTCGAGAGAGTTGCGATCTGTGCCACCAAGATTTACATAGAGGGTGTGCCACCTCAGTTTGCAGATTTCTCTGACGTCTTTTGCCCTAAATCTGCGGACAAACTTCCTCCACATCAGAGTTTTGATTGTCCTTTTGAGTTAAGACCTGGAACTATCCCCCCCAGAGGTCACCACTATAACAGGTCCTGAAAAAGTCGCCATGAAAGATTACATTAGACACAACAACCAGAAAAAGGACCACCTGACATCATTATTAGTTCAGTACTGTATTTATGACCAGTACTGTATATGTTTTTTTCTATTTTTTATTTAAATTTTTCTCTATATATCTGGGATATTTTTGTTTGTTTTTTTGTCTTTATTGGAATTTATATTTACATTGTAAATTACATTATTGTCCACAAGATGGCGGCCTATTTCCCTTGGATTTTCTTTTTCTTTTCTATATTTCTTTAATCCTATTGCCCACTAGATGGCGATCTTTTTAGGCGTCCTTTATTGTATGCGTGTTAATGGACGCTTACTATGCATCCTTGAAAATATTCCTTCCATCCAGTAGATGGCGAACTTTGGTCTAGTGTAGGTACTGTTGTATGCGTATCAACTGACGTCAACTATGCGTTCCATCGGGCGCACGACTGACCTCTCGTGCTGACGTCAGACGGCACGTAGGGGTCAGCCAATAGACGTGGCCGCGTCTGTGCTTTTAAACCATGCCAACTACCGCAAAATCATGTCCCTTTGCAGCCTCGGCGGAGCTAGCCGGACAGCGCGGGCAGCGCGCGTTCTAAGCCTTCCTGGATCCTGGTGACCACTTCCTAATGGTGAGCCTTTATTCTTCAGCCTTCTCCTTCTGCCACATATTCCTTCACTGTGATATACATGAGCTTCGCTCTCCTCCCTCACCCCTTTTCTCTGACCAATTGTTGTTATGTGCACCTTAGCACCTGCATTGAGTTGTTAATTTTTGCTATTGGTATTTTGAGCACCTTGTATTTTTATTTATATGCACTAGCACTTTATTAGTGGCAGACTGTATGTGGGGGCTTATTTTGTTGATACTGGGATAGCCCCATATGTGCCCCCTGTCTGAATCTTTTCCTGCGACACAGTATACTTATATATAAATACTAATATTGATAATTTTTGTCTTGATACTGTGCCTTATTATCGCAGGATACTCAGACTGTGACACATATATACACATATATATTTTTGGTATCAGGCTCTTCCTAATATTTAATACAGGGATAAATTGGTCCAGGTTGGTCTTATGGTTTTAATTGTTTTTAAATTGTAGTGGCTATCAATAAAGATATTTTTGCATCCAATTATATCCTGGATTTTTCCTTTTTTGCTCTAATGAACTAATAATGATGTCAGGTGGTCCTTTTTCTGGTTGTTGTGTCTTATGAATCGTTTTAGGTCATTGACCTTTCCCCTGACCATCTATATTTAATTGATCTGGCTATTAAGCTAATAGATATGCTGCTTGCTCCTTTTGAGTTGTAAAAATGAAAGATTACATTAAAGAGAATCTAGCCAAAGGATTTATCTGACCTTCCAAGTCCCCTGCAGGGGTGGGATTCTTTTTTGTACAAAAGAAGGATGGTGGGTTATGTATAGATTACAGGGAGCTAAATAAGATCACTGTAAAAAATCGTAACCCACTTCCATTGCTCGTTTGTGAGAAAGCGCGGAAAAGCCGCTGCGTGTACTGACAGCAAGGCGGCTGGCTCCGCGTCCAGCGCGGCGGTTTGTACGCAGCAGCATGTGTCTGACACTATGATAGATGGCGGAAAACTCGCTGCATGTACTGGCAGCAAAGCGGCTGTTTCCACGTCCAGCGCGGCGGTTTGCACGCAGCAGTGCGTGTCTGGTGTGGCTGGGTCTGTTAGTGCACCTGCATGGGGAGCTAGGCGCGAGACCGTCAGAAGTCAGGACCTTTATACCAGCTGGAGATGGATCAGCTGATCAGGACGATCAGCTGATTCTTGCTGGACTCCTGATTGGCTGAGTGGCTCGGGCGGGGCGGCAGAGTCCTACAACTATATATACAGCTTGCTTGCCAGTTGCTGGTTGTCTGCCATTGCGATCACTACGTGGAAGCACTCAGACCTCAGTCAGATCCAACAGTGTGTTTGAACCAGGTGGACCTGGGAATTCACACTTAGCCAGATTACTTGAACTGTTATTCTGTTTATGCTCAGACTAGTTCCAGGGTGTAGAGACCAAGGACCTCACACCCAGCTTAGGGAACTGTACTATCATTTGTGTTATTCTGTTTATGCTCAGACTAGTTCCAGGGTGTAGAGACCAAGGACCTCACACCCAGCTTAGGGAACTGTACTATCATCTGTGTTATTCTTCAGACTAGTTCCAGGGTGCTGAGACCATGGACCTCGCACCCAGACTAGGCATTGTTTGATATCTGTTATGACTTATTGCTTTCCTGACTATCCCTTTGTCTTCTGAATCAGTACCTGATATCCCGTTGCCAGACCCTGCTTGCCTTGGATACCGAATCAGCCTTCTGTCTTTGTACTTATCTGTAAGTGTGTTGACGACCTGGCGAGCCCGACCTCGAGAGCTATCTCTTCTATTAAGAGATAGTCTTCAGACCAGATAGTGACATCCACCTTCAGGTGTCACTCACTCTCTGGCCTTCCCTATCTTCAGCCTGACTCCACCCCTTGAGGAGTGTCTCTTTACTGTCTATTATCACCTGCTCAGCAGGTGCATTACTCAAAGTACTACTGTTGCACCAAACACTCACATACCAAAAGGTGTCCAGAGGTTAGCAATATATCTGTATTATCGGTGATTCTGCAGATCATCAATAATCAGGTATATATCTGCATTCTTGGTGATACTGCAGATCACCAATAATCAGATTCTCTCTGCGTGCTGACACCAATTGTTACATCGTTAACCTGTTTTCACAGATCACTAATGCCAGTATTTTATCCAAACTGAATTTACGGGGGGCATATAATCTTGTTCACATCCGTGAGGGGGATGAATGGAAAACGGCATTCAACACGCCCGATGGGCATTACGAATATCTTGTGATGCCCTTTGGGTTGTGTAATGCGCCCGCTGTGTTCCAAGAATTGGTTAACGAGATTTTTAGAGACGTTCTGGGTCGATTTGTTCTAGTGTATCTTGATGATATATTGATTTTTACTCTAAAAATGTATCCGAGCACCGTGACCACGTCAGGTTTGTTCTACAGAAGCTCGTCAGAACAGCCTCTATGCCAAACTCGAGAAATGTATTTTTGAAGTGACTGAGGTACCCTTTCTTGGGTACATCATTTTCACCTTTGGGCTGATCATGGACCCAGAAAAGGTCTCTGCAGTGCTGGAATGGCCTCAGCCTGTAGGGCTGAAGGCACTCCAGAGATTTCTTGGTTTCGCCAATTAGTATAGAAAATTCATTATAGGGTTCTCCTCTGTGGTGTCCCCTCTCACTGATTTCACTAAAAAAGGGGCAGACACCTGCAATTGATCTAAGGAGGCTCTAGATGCTTTTTCTTTATTAAAAAACTGTTCTGCTCTGCTCCTATTTTACGTCATGTGAATGTCAGTTGTCCATTCATTGTGGAGGTGGACGCATCCGAAATAGGAGTAGGAGCAGTGTTGTCCCAACATTCAGGGTACCAAGGCCGTTTACATCCTTGCACTTTCTTTTCTCGCAAATTCTCTCCGGCCGAAAATAATTACGATATTGGGAATAGGGAGTTGTTGGCCATTAAGTTGGCTTTTGAAGAGTGGCGGCACTGGCTGGAGGGGGCTGAACATGTTATCACCGTGTATACTGACCATTAGAACCTGGAGTACATTGAGGGGGCCAAAAGGCTTAACCCTAGACAGGCCCGGCGGTCCCTATTTTTCTCCAGGTTCTGATTTATAATCACGTACAAGCCAGGGAACAAAAATGTCAAAGCTGACGCCCTATCCAGGTCATTTGAGTCTGAATCTGTCCAGTCCTCTGAACCTGAAAACATCTTGCCAGAAAATGTTGTGCTAGCCGCCACCGAGATTCAGGAACATGTCATGGACATTTTAGGGATTCCCCTGAAGGTGAACCTGAAGGCTCTTTATTTGCGCCTTTGCATTTGCGGCTTCAAATCTTACAGTTGTTTCATAGCCACAAAAACGCAGGCCACCCAGGTGTGGCTAGGACACAAGAATTGTTGTCAAGATGTTTCTGGTGGCCTTCAATGGGACAAGATTGTAAGGAGTTTGTGAGGGCATGCACTGTCTGCGCTAAAAGCAAGCCGTCACGACAGGCACCTGCTGGGACATTGCAGTCACTCCCTGTACCTGAGGAACCATGGACTCATATATCCATGGACTTCATTGGGGAACTTCCTCAGTCCCAAGGGATGACAGTAATTTGGGCTGTGACTGACCGTTTTAGTAAAATGGCCCATTTCATCCCATTGAAAGGGTTTCCCTCCACTCAAGAATTGGCTGATCTGTTCATACTGCACATCTTTCGCCTGCATGGTATCCCGGAAGATGTGGTATCAGACAGAGGGGTCCAATTTGTGTCAAAATTCTGGTGAGCATTTTGCCAGCATCTTGGGATGGGTCTGTCATTTTCTTCAGGATACCTTCCACAGACTAATGGGCAGACTGAGAGGATTAATCAGTCTTTGGAACAATTCCTTTGGTGTTATGTATCAGATTCACAACACGAATGGGCAAAATTCCTCCCATTCGCTGAATTTGCGCATAATAACCTTAAAAACACATCCTCTAGATACACTCCTTTTCAGGTAGTCAATGGTAGATCACCGAAGTTTTCTCCCTTGCCACTAGTGACTTCTCCCTTCCCTGCTCTGGAAGATTGGCAGGGGTGTTTGAAAAGAATTTGGGGGTTGGTAAAGGCCAATTTACAGAAGGCTTTTGGGGTTCAGAAGAGGCAAGCGGACAAGAAACGCTCTGTAGAATGGCAGTACGAACCAGGTGACAGGGTCTGGGTTTCTACACGACATATTGCCCTGAGGCAACCCTCGGCCAAGTTGGGACCTAAATTTATAGGCCCATATCCTGTAGCTGAAAAGATTAATAATGTTACTTATAGAGTGGATCTGCCAGCCAGTATGAGAGGCGTAAAGTCATTTCATGTGTCTTTGTTAAAGCCTGCTGTGCATGTTGATTCCCCCCCCCCCCCCCCCCGTGGTGATTGACAGGGAGCCTAAATTTGAGATTGAGCAGATTTTGGATTCTCGGTGGGTGCGGACTTCGGTGCAGTACCTTGTCCATTGGAAAGGGTATGGACCGGAGGAAAGATCGTGGGTTTCGGCACATCGCCTTCATGCTGAGGAGTTGAGACAGAACTTTCATGAGGCACATCCTGAGAAACCTTGTAAAAAGTGTCCGGAGTCCACTCCTCAAGGGGGGTACTGTAACATGCGGCGGGGATACCGCCGGGGCAGAGAGTGGCATGTCCGCCGCTTCCACATCCCAGCCGGCGGCGATCCCCGCCGCGCAGTCACACACTATGGGTCCTTCAGCCGCACATAGAGACAGGGCTACGCGTGCGCGCGCCCAGCGGCAGGACCTTTATTTCCTGAGGAGGAAGGTCAGCTGACTCTACGGTCAGCTGACCTCGGGAGGCTTGTTGATTGGCTGGGCGTGTGGGCGGCGTTCCTGAATGATTCTTAGCATTTAAGGATCCCTTGCTCAGTTGCTCTTTGTCTGCTGTTGCGAATACTTCGTGTTAGCGCTCAGACCTTTGATAGCTATAATTATAACTCATTATTATCGTTCATTTACTGTGTATGACCCTCTGCTCGAATTTCTGACTCTGATTTTTGCCTCCTGATTCTGTACTTAGCTATCTGATCTGTTGCCGATTTTCTGCCTGTACTTTAATTCTGATTTGTGCCTCCTGATTCTGTACCTTATCTGCCCGACCCGTTGCCGACCTCAGCTTCCTCTTGACTACGATTAGCCTGATGATTCTGTACTGTTGCTGACCGATCCTCACCGACTTTGCCTGTACGACCATTCTATTAGTGATAGTCCCTACAGTTAGGGGGCTATCACATAGGAGTACTCCTGTATACTGTGCATTAATCACCTGGGATCACACTCTTATTAAAGTACTGATTGTGCTAGTGAGCCTTCCGCTGATCTACTATCAGAAAAATACTGATTGCTTTTGTCAAAATATATATATCTGCATTAGTGGTGATACTGCAGATCACCACATAATCAGATATTTGTGCTCTCGCTGACACCTTGTTACAGATATATCCAAGAGAAAAATGAGCTTGCTTAGGGATTTGTAGGATTTCAAAAGCCAACTCACATTGGCCAGGAATTGAACCCAGGCTCACCGCTCTGTAGGCTGCTATCCTAACCATTATACCGCCAACACAGCACACTGCAATGCTACATGCTGAAGCCAGCCTAGCATGTACCAGTGTGATATACCCAAGAGAAAAATTCTCTCTCTCTCTCTCTCTCTCTCTCTCTCTCCATGTAAATTCATCTCTCTCTCTCTCTCTCAGGGATGGTCACCGCTTTCAGCGGAATTGTATTTTCCGCAATTTTAGGCGGAAATTGGTCATTCCATTCCGTTTGATCGGAACGAAATTGCTTTTTCAATCCGGCGGAATTTTGAAATTGCCTGTGAAATTTTGCCGGTATCCGTTGATGGTTTCAAGCTGAAAATTCAGTTCAATGGCATCAAGTCCGAGAGAGAGAGAGAGAGAGAGAGAGAGAGAGAGAGAGAGAGAGAGAGAGAGAGAGAGAGAGAGAGAAAGAGAAAAAGAGAGAGAGAGAGAAAGAGAGAGAGAATTTTTCTCTTGGGTATATCACACTGGTACATGCTAGGCTGGCTTCAGCATGTAGCATTGTAGTGTGTTGTGTTGGTGGTATAATGGTTAGGATAGCAGCCTACAGAGCGGTAGGCCTGGGTTCAATTCCTGGGCCTGGCCAATGTATGTGAGTTGGCTTTTGAAATCCTACAATTCCCTAAGCAAGCTATTTTTCTCTTGAATACATCACAATGGTACATGCTAGGCTGGCTTCAGCATGTAGCATTGTAGTGTGTAGTGTTGGTGGTATAATGGTTAGGATAGCAGCCTACAGAGCGGTAAGCCTGGGTTCAATTCCTGGGCCTGGCCAATGTATGTGAGTTGGCTTTTGAAATCCTACAATTCCCTAAGCAAGCTCATTTATCTCTTGGATATATCACAATGGTACATGCTAGGCTGGCTTCAGTGTGTTGTGTTGTGTTGTGTTGTGTGTGTTGTGTTGGTGATATAATGGTTAGTATAGCAGCCTACAGAGCGGTAGGCCTGGGTTCAATTCCTGGCCAATGTGAGTGGGCTTTTGACATCCTACAAATCCTTAAGCAAGCTCATTTTTCTCTTGGATATATCATAATGGTACATGCTAGGCTGGCCTCAGCATGTAGTGTTGGTGGTGGTATAGTGGTGAAGAGAGCTACCTACCAAGCACTCAGACCTGGGTTCAATTCCCGGCCAAGGTATATAAGCTGGCTTTTGAAATCCTACAATTCCCTGGAAGACAAGACCCTCCTCCCTCCAGGAGGAGGAAGTGAGGGAGTAATGTAAGGAATAACAATCAGCCTAGGAGCAAGCTAACAAACCTAACTAAGCTTTCCCTAGCAAAGTCTGTCAGCAGCTGTCCCTTAAGTAATAACTGTAGGCAGATGAGTGAGAAAAACGGCAGGAGAACCTTGCCTTTTATACGGGGGGTGGGGCTCCAGGAGTGAGTGTAGTCTGATTGGCAACAATGTGCCTGCTGACTGTGATGTAGAGGGTCAAAGTTGTGCTCTATGGGGCGAATCGAACTTCTGCAAAAGTTCGCCTTCGCCGGCTAATGCGAACCACCTAAAGTTCGCCTGGAACCGTTCGCGGGTGAACCGTTCGGGCCATCTCTACTGTGTATGGGCACAATTAAAATTTCGGAAGCTTGCTAATAAATCTTGTACATTTAGTCATTAAAGGTATCACCTAAACAATTTTTGTTGTTATGTTTCTGGATTCTCTCCATGACTAATACCAGACCGTGAGCAGCTGGCTTTACCAGGTAGATACAAACCATAATCAAATTAGCGACCACTAAGTGGTTGAGCGGTAACAATCCAGTTTTATGCAGCTGGTTTTAGCTATATGTTTTATTGAGCTAAGCATTCAAAAACTTTCTGCAAACATTTTGCAGAGGCTACTCATGCAGGGTAATCCTGTAATATAATTGCACTTACATGTTTGCATTGAATATCATATGCTTAAAATGAATTATTTATATTGTTTAAACCATTTTAATACAGCTGTTTGATGCACTACTGTAGTGCCATTCAGCTTATTTTTATACAGTATGTATGTTTCCAGGGAAAACAACAATCAGAGGGAAGCTTCCCTGGCACGTTAACCAAACCTAGACAGTGCTTGACCTTATCAGAGGATGACTAGGCATCTTGTAAGGCACACTGGAGTGGGGTGCAGTGATGAGACCTGTGTGTGCTGATGACACTAGGAAGGAGACATTAGCATAATGCATTATGTTGGTGATACCACTTCTGCACTTATTTAATTACCTCAACCTAAATGATATCTTAATGAAAGAACAATTGAATGATGTCTGGAGAAATATTAATACAAAAAATATGTGCCTGTAAGGGAATGATCGTGACTTCAACGAGAAACCAATGATCATTCCTGTAACAATACTGTCTGTTTGCATTGAACTCTGTTCAGAGCACACATAAAAGTGTGTATGGGCACATTTAATGGTAAAAAAAAAAGAAAAAAAAAACATTAAAAATACACATTTTTACACTACATTTTATACTATATAAATTAAATTTAAAAAATTTAACCCTCCTTCTCGCCTCCCCTGCCCTACATAGTTACCAAAATAAAACAGTTGTAAAAAAAAAAAAGTAACAGCATTTAAAAAATACATAAAAAGTTACGTTAGGGACTCAACTATTTTTACTATGTACAATGCTGCCCATAATTATTCATACCCCCGGCAACATTTGATTTAAAGTTACTTTTATTCAACCAGTAAGTAATTTTTGGACTGAAAATGACATGTGTCTCCCAAGAGATAATAAGACGATGTACAAGAGGCATTATTGTGGGAAAAACATTTCTCAGCTTTTATTTACATTTGAGCAAAAAGTGTCCAGTCCAAAATTATTCATATAGCACATAAAGAGATAACTGTGCACCTGTCTCTTTAAGACCTTTTATTCAGTCATGCAGCCACGAATACAACAGTTATGATGAAAACCAGAGATACATCAAACCTGAGTTGAAGAGGGCGTCCGGTGAGCGGGGGAAGGTGACCAGGGGATGAACAGGACGACACTACAGCCGTTTCATGCCAAACTGATGCTTGCTCACGTGCAATGTCCTTAGAGAGGCAGTGCCATGTGGCTTCTTTCATAGGACCTTCAAGCCGCGCCTCCGGCGCTATCTCATTGGCTGGAGTATGTGCAGGGAAAGGTTGAGGGTGAAGGGGCGGGGACTCGCCGTCCAGCGGCGAGAGATTCGCTTAGCAGATCAATTGACAGTGCTAAGATGCGTACTTCATGCGTACAAAAGTTTGGGATACGTGTTGTGTGCATACAAATTTTTTTAGATAAATACAAAACACATTTAAAATACAAAGTGTGACATAACCCGTATACCTTATGGAACATGGTCTAAAACCCACAACTAAAGCTTAATATTAGTGACATCTTTAAAGCCACACAAGACCTTAGTGCATACATAACTATGTGCATAACTCAGTGCACCCATGAACGCTAGCATCGTTTCGTAACACAGCTGTTGCTGATAGATGATATTATTCAAAATCATCCCTTTATTATCAATTTATTAAAAATGATAAAAAAACAAAAAAACAAAACAACAACCCTGAATTAACCCTATTAAAAAATGGGGGAGACTAGGGGTGACAATGCGAGTCAGATAGCCCATTGGGGTGCAATCACCCCCTGGGACACCACCATATCCTTCCTCTCCATACATCTTGCTGGGGGAGGGAACCTAAAACATCCTTCTACACTTCGAGGAGACTAATTGCCCCCCCGTTCAAATAGACAAAGGGTCTATGAACAGTTCATATCTGTATCTGAGGACTATTTGAAGGGCCTATAAGGCATTCATAGGGCTGAGGAAAGTGAAAGAGAAAATTAGAGCGCACCCACCAAAACAGTGCAGAAGAGAATAAAATGAGAAACTCCTCCCTCAAGAACCAGCCGAGTGCCGGGTGTAATCCCTTACTCCAGTGTACTAACCAAAATTATTCATACCCTTCTCAATAATCAACAGAAAAGCCTTTGTTGGCTATTACAGCAATCAATCACTTCCTATAATTAAAGACCAGCATTTTGCACGTCTCTACAGGTATTTTTATCCATTCATCTTTAGCAATGAGCTCCAAATCTTTCAGGTTGGAGGGTCTTCTTGCCATCACCCTGATCTTTATCTCCCTCCACTGATTCTCAATTGTATTCAAGTCAGGACTCTGACTGGGCCACTCCAAAACGTTAATGTTGTTGTCTGCTAACATTTCTTCCCCACTTTTGCTGTTTGTTTTGGGTCATTGTCATGCTAAAATGTCCACTGGTGGCTGAGGCCAAGTTTCTCTGCAGACTGCCTGATGTTGTTGTTGAGAATCCTCATGTATTGCTCTTTTTTCATGGTTCCGTTTACTGTGATTAAGTTCCCTGTTCCATTGGCTGAAAAACCACACCCAAAGCATTAGGTTCCCACCACCATGTTTGACAGTAGGGATGGTGTTGTTTAGGTAAGACTTCTAATTTTTTATAAAAAATGAAGGAAAAATCATTGTGACCAAACAATTCAATTTCTGTTTCATCTGGCCATAACACAGAAGACCAGAGGTCGTCTTCTTTGTGCAGATAAGCATTTGCAAAGGCCAAGCGAGCTTTTGTGTGCTTTATCTGGAGAAGTGGCATCCTCCTTGGTCTGCATCCATGGAACCCAGCAGTGTGAATTGTCCGTTGGACTGTCTGCCTTAAGACATTGCCACCAGCGGAGCCCAGATTCACTAGGGTGGCCTTGGTGGTGATGCTTGGATTCTTTTTCACCTCTCTCACTATCCTCCTGGCCAGCACAGGTGTCACTTTTGGCTTCCGACCACAGTGCGGAGCATCTTGTATTTAATAATACTTTGCACTGTAGCCACTGGAACTTGAAAAGATTTAGAAATGGCCTTGTAGCCCTTTCCTGACTTGTGAGCAGTCACAATGCACAGTCAAAGGTTCTCGCTGAGCTCCTTTGTCTTAGCCATGACTGTCCACGAACTAACTGCAGAAATCTGCGGTTTTTCACCTGTTGAATTGATTAAACCAGCTGTTCCCAATTAATCAGGATAATTAGACTGCTTTAGAACAGCTTGGACTATTTGGAATGGTATAGAACTTTGGATTTTCCCATAGACTGTGACAGTTTGTGAAGGGTATGAATAATTTTGGACTGGACACTTTTTGCTCAAATGTAAATAAAAGCTGATAAATGTTTGTTTTTGTTTTTTTTCACAATAATGCCTCTTGTACATTGTATTATCATCTTTTGGGAGACATTTATGTCACTTCCCATCAAAAAATGACTTGTTGGTTGAATAAAAGTAACTTTAAGTCAGAATTTGCCAGGGGTATGAATAATTATGGGTAGCACTGTATGTCATGAGGATATGTTACTGTTAGTTTTTCAAATAAGGGCTTGCAATTATTGATTGGGTACAAAAAATAATATATTGTAGCCATACATTGTACTAGGGATATCATTTAAACATTTTAATAACTGTGACAAATGGGAAAATAAAATGTGTGGGTATTTTACCAGAAAATAATTGTAATGCAGCAATGTTTCACAAGAAAATAGTCATAATGTGGGCAGTGTTTCACCAGAAAATAATCGTAATGTGTGCAGAGTTTTACCAGAAAATAATGTAATGTGGGCCACGTTTCACCAGAAAATAATCATAATGCAGCAATATTTCACCAGAAAATATTTCACTAGAAAATATTCAAAATACAGCAATGTTTCACTAGAAAATAATTATAATGCAGCAATGTTTCACCAGAAAATAATCGTAATGCAGTAATGTTTCACCAGAAAATAATTGTAATGCAGCAATGTTTCACCAGAAAATAATTGTAATCCAGCTATGTTTCACCAGAAAACAATTGTAATGTGGGCAGCGTTTCACCAGAAAATAATCGTAATGCAGCAATGTTTCACCAGAAAATAATCATAATGAGGCAGCGTTTTCCCAGAAAATAATAGCAATGCGGCAATGTTTCACCATAAAATAATTGGAGTACAGCAATGTTTCACCAGAAAACAATTGTAATGTGGGCAGCGTTTCATCAGAAAAATATTCATAATGCAGCAATGTTTCACTGGAACGTAATCGTAATTTGGGCAGTGTTTCACCAGAAAATAATCGTAATATGGGCAGCATTTCACCAGAGAATAATTGTAATGTGTGCAGTGTTTCACCAGAAAATAATCGTACTGCAGCAATGTTTCACTAGAAAATAATCGTAATGTGGGCAGTATTTCACCAGAAAATAATCATAATGTGTGCAGCGTCTCACCAGTAAATATATGTAAAGTGGGCAGCGTTTCACCAGAAAATAATTAGCAAAAAAAGAAATATCAGCAGCACCGCTACAGTGAAAAAGATGCGTACGAGAGAGAACGGCGCCGGAGACTTGGGCGCAGGACACAGCCAGTATATGGCTGATCCTGCTGCCGCACAAGTCCGGGCCGTGTTAATTACTATTCCCCCTCCAGGCCGACATGGATAGTGGGGGAATGAAATAATTCGGCTTCCAGCAATCGCTGGAATCCGAATTATTGTTATTGTCGTCTTCTGACGGCGCTGAAGTTACTCCCTGTGCCTGCGATAGCCGTAGTTCCTATTACGGCCTATGGTGGCGCCGGCTGCGCCCAAGTCTCCAGCGCTGGATTTACCGTGTTCGAAAAAGATAGCTCTTTTATTTGTGCAATAAAATCATGTAGCAAAAATAGAGCTGGAGGCAACTACAGCCCGCTGTTTCGAAGTGGCATGCTTCTTCTTCAAGTTGCAAGCTCATAATGACAAACAATTTTCTCATACCTTCTTATATATGGCCACAAATTCAAATGTCAGCCAATCCACAAACAAGACTTGAGAAGTGACCAATCAGAGCAGACCAAAAGAGTAGAGGACCTGATGGGGAACTTCAGTACACAGGAAGTACAACCCACAAGTGACCTCACTGTCAGAAAACACTCCCATAAGAAAAACGGCTGCTAAACCACACCCAAAAGGAAAAAAACGGACCTGATGGGGAACTGCCAAATACGCGTAAAAAATCACATGATGAGTAAAAATGTACGCATAAACCCCAAACGCGTAAATGCCTGAAAACAGCACGCTAAAGGCTTCCGCAATGAATGCCAACAGGAAAAAACGCGTAAAAAGCGTAAAAATATACGCAAAAGACCTCCCACAATTAGAGACAAAATGGGACGAGACAAGTATGGGACAACACTTGCAGTTACTGACTCGGCGAGCAGATTTGGCACTTATCCATGTTTAAGTTGCCATGCTTGTAGCCATATTGTCAAAGGTGATAGTTTTAATCACCCATCTTTGGGAACTGAGTTTAAGATCCATGGACGCTATTCTTGTGATTCAACATATGTAGTATATCTTATAAAATGCCCTTGTGGCTTAGCTTATGTTGGCATGACGACACAACCCTTACGTGTACGTCTTTCATCACACAAGTGTGCGATACGTGGTCAGAATCGAGAACAAGCAGTGTCGTCCCATTTTGTCGAGTCTTGACATTCAGTGTCACAACTTAGGATACAGGTCATAGATAGTGTACCTAGGACTTTACGTGGTGGAGACAGATTGAAAGCATTACTGAAATGTGAAGCAGGATGGATTAGACGTTTAGGAACTGTAGGTCGAGGAGGTTTAAACAGGGAGTACGATTTATCGTTTTGTATTTAAGAAGACTTGGATCTGGGTGGCTATCAGGACCAGTAAAAGGCTTAGGTTTTTTCAGCAATTTTTGGAACAATTTATGGGATGTACCGTATCTAGTATTTATATTCTGAGATAACATTGTCTTAAGGTTGTTCCTGTACTCTTCTATATCTTATGTGATTAAGGTTCTTGATGTTTATGCATGAGTGGTGACCAATCTGAGCATATCAGTATACTTTTTTGCATATATTTTTTACAGGTTTTTGTCCTTTGTTGTCTTTTACAGGTTATGTCATGCACAGTTTACTTTAACTATTTGCGTATGTTTATACGCCACTCCTAATTTTTACGCGTAAGCTTTGTTGGCATTTATTCAGAGGTTTTTACGCATTAATTTTTTACGCTTTCTTAGATCTTTTGCGTATATTTTTACGCTTCTTACGCGTTTTTTTCCTGTTGGCATTCGTTCATTGCGGATGCCTTTAGCGTGCTGTTTTCAGGTGTTTACGCGTTTGGGGTTTAGGCGTACATTTTTACGCATCATGTGATTTTTTACGCGTACTTGGCAGTTTCCCATCAGGTCCGTTTTTCCTTTTGGGTGTGGTTTAGCAGCCGTTTTTCTTATGGGAGTGTTTTCTGACAGTGAGGTCACTTGTGGGTTGTACTTCCTGTGTACTGAAGTTCCCCATCATGTCCTCTACTCTTTTGGTCTGCTATGATTGGTCACTTCTCAAGTCTTGTTTGTGGATTGGCTGACATTTGAATTTGTGGCCATATATAAGACGGTATGAGAACATTGTTTGTCATTATGAGCTTGCAACTTGAAGAAGAAGCATGTCGCTTCGAAACAGCGGGCTGTAGTTGCCTCCAGCTCTATTTTTGCTACATGATTTTATTGCACAAATAAAAGAGCTATCTTTTTCACTGTAGCGGTGCTGCTGATATTTCTTTTTTTGCTAGTTTTGAACTTGATGAGCAACAAGTTCTGATTAGCTATAGCACGCTTGTCTTCATTGAGAGTGCTGGGTCAAACTACTTGTTTGCACCAGAAAATAATTGTAATGCAGCAATGTTTCACTAGAAAATAATCATAATGTGTACGGAGTTTCACCCAAAAATAATTGTAATGTGGGCAACGTTTCACCAGAAAATAATCATAATGGGGGCGTGGCTACTGCGTGATCAGGATGGCTGCGTGAGGACAGAGCTCCGTCCGAGACTCCTCTTCTACCTCACCAGAAAGACTCCCCTTTCAATGGCAACTAAAGGAAACAAGTCTGGACACCTCCAGGAATCCAAAGGCGACCCAAACCTGCAACCCGGGCGTAATATCCCCGCTATGTTCCGCAACCAGAAGCCGGAGGACACGACTCGTGATTCATCCAAGATGGCGCCGGCCCAATCCTCAGTGCAGGCCGAAGATCCCACCCTAACGGACAAATCTCCCCAAGATGCCCCGGTGAGTGCCCATGAGATGTTCTCTTATATGAAGCAGCTCCCCACAATGTTAGACATGACTTTGCTGGCTTCTGATATTAAAAGCAGCATGATGGGGGCCTTACAGGACTTTAGAGAGGATCTGCAGAGCCTTGTAAAATGCATAAATGATGTAGAGAAAGCTGGGGACAATAGAGATGCGGCCATTGAGGAATTACAACAAGCCTCAGTAACTCATAACCTTCGCCTAATAGAGGTTAATAGGCACCTCGAAGATCTTGACAATAGAGGAAGGCGGAACATTCGTCTAAAAGGGGTCCCTGAATCGGTCCAAACCACAGACATTAATTCAGCTTTGCTATCTATTTTTAATAGCTTATTGGATCGTCCTAAAGAAACTCTGATAAAACTTGATAGAGCACACCAAACTCTTAGGCCGCGTGGCGCCAGCTCGGAGACACCGAGAGACATCATTTGCTGCGTCACAAATTTCTCCCTTAAAGAAGAAATAATGCACAAGGCAAGAGACCAGGAGGCTATTATGTTCAACGACACTGAGATTAAACTCTTTCAAGATCTCTCTTTGATCACCTTGAAAAATAGACGTGCGCTTAAACCTGTGCCAACAGAACTACGTAGACTGGGGATTACATATAAATGGCGGTTCCCATTTGGTTTACTTGCGTAACAAGTACCACGGCCTTGTTACAGTATCCGGAAGACCTACAACGTTTTTATGATACCTTTCAAATGAAATACATTGACGTGCCTGAATATTACGGAGACTTTAGATTACCGGTAGTCCTTCACCGTATGTATTATCAGGAGCACTCACTCCTGTCAATGGTCCGTGGCCTAAAATGCCTCCGCGTCGTAAACGTAACATCCCTGACCGTAAAGACAATCGCCACAGAGCGGACACTCCTCTACGGAGAGATCGATCCCCCAGACGAAGAAGCAGTGTTGCCTCATGGACATGGGTGATTAACTTTAACTTTACAGTAGAAGCGTCTGAACATTATTCTCTAACGTCTCAAAAATACTGTGCTTTATCCTTCTCTGCCCGAAGGTTCCATATCTACCGGTCTATCTATCTTTTAGACTGAACTAAGCAGCAAAATATACAGCATCACTTGTTGTCTACCATTGGATGTTGCATATACCTGCTATCTACTAATTATGCTAGTCTCGTTCTGAAAGATCCTATCAGTATCTTTATGTGTATGTAATTGATATTCCTTGCTCTCTTAGAACGATGCCTACAATAATTAACCCTTCTTCTTATTTGTAATGAATCGTTAGACTGCCTGTCATTCTGAATACAGCCTGTATCCGTTTACCCCCCTCCCCCTCTTCCTATCCCTTCCCTCCCCCTCCTTCCCCCCTCTTCTCCCCCACTCCTTCCCCCCTCTTCTCTCCTTTTCCTCCCCCTCATGTGTCTGATAGAGAAATACAGGCAGCTAATAATATGTATGTTGCTTTTTTTGGGATGCAGAGTATTACTTGATGAGAGAGCCATTATGAGCAACCCTCTTCCCTTATCTTTGTATCTACAGTGCCTTTTATAACCCCAGTCTAACTGATATAGGTTATGACTATTTTGATCATGGGCAACTAGAAGAGTCTCTTTTATGGAAAGGGAAAAATGAATGGGATAACTACTTTAATTACTCTCCTCTGTTCCCACGCCTTAGAAGGTCTACTAAATAATAGTCCCTAATCCCATGCATGGAACCTTAAGTGATCATAAAGAAAGGGAAGCAGGTTTCCTCTCATGGCTTTTTGTCTGCTTACTAAATGGTAATAAGCTATTACTTATAAGTTAAGGGGAGTTCCAGAACATCCTTCCCCTATCTTTAGGAGGTCAATAGAGGTGGAAGAGGAGATCTTGGGATTTGGTCTTGAGATATTTCTCGTTTTGGTTTTGACTTGTTGATTTCTGTTTCGTTATATCTTTAAGCTTCTGGTTCTATATATACAACACACAGTTCTTACTGTTTATTAGATAAACCAAAAGCTCCTCCTTACACTCGTTTTTGTTGTGTGGTGTCCACTGCCCCCACCAGGGGATAGAGCCATTATATTATCTGATTCCTGAATAGTATTAGCATAAGATACACACCGTTCTCAGACGTACTATCTGCTCTCCCCAACATTTATCCCACAATCGTTACGGCATTCCTAACTTATATTAGGAAGCCGGGAAACTTTTTCTCTTTGATAGTGTCATATTCTGACACAGTTTTACCTTTTGAAATCTTTTGATAACACAGGTCCGATTTGGGTTGCTAAAAGAAGTAAGAGATGCCAGTACGTGGGTCAGAACTGATTCTTAAAGTAACATCATATAATGTTAAAGGACTGATCATCCCAGAAAAAAGGAGTTCACTCCTAAGGGAATTACACAAATTTCATACAGATATCGGCCTGATCCAGGAGACACACTTTGTAAGAAACAAGGTCCCCTCCCTTAAACATAATGCTTACAACCAGATACATCACTCCACTAACCCATCTGGGAAAACCAAGGGAGTGACAATACTATTGCATAAGAGACTAAAGTTTGAGCTTTTAGACACCCTAAAAGACGAGGAGGGAAGATTTATCTTTTTAAAGGGGAAAATACTGGGTGAACTAGTTAGAGTTGTAAACATTTATGCTCCCAATGTGCAACAGTGTCATTTCCTGGACCAGACCTTTTTCTTATTAAAGGGATTCATGGAAGGCAGATTGATATTAGGAGGAGATTTCAATGTTCCATTAGAACCATCCTTAGACTCTTCAAATGGTGCTTCTTCTTTACCCTTCCAAACCCTCAAGAGAATTAAAGGACGACTACAATCCCTACAACTACATGACTTATGGAGACTGTTAAACTCCTCGGTGAAAGACTAGACTACACATATTATTCAGATTTACATTGAAAATACACCAGGATTGACTACATTATGATTATGCAAAGAGACTTAGAGAGACTTCTTGATTCTGAAATTGGGCTACAGACACTAACTGATCATGCCCCAGTACACACTAGATTGAGAGATGGGGCCCCTCTTCCCCTACTCAATGGCTCTGGAGGTTGAACCCGCACTTGCTCTCTGACAAAGCTAGGATATCTAAGATCAAATACAACATTTTGAAGTACTTTGAGGAAAACAAAACAGAGGATAGTAATCCCATGATGGTGTGGGAATCACATAAACCAGTCATTAGAGGGGTTCTAGTAAAGATGGGGGCTAGACTTAAAAAGGAGAGGGAAGAGGGGATCAACCTCCAGATAGAAAAGATTAAAACCTTATAAGAAAAGCATAAACAGACCATGCTCCTCGTTGACCTTGAGGAATTGAGAAAAGAAAGAGAACACCCATTAAAATTACTGTATTATAGAGTCCAATACATGTTCTTGATGGGGAAAAAGACCCTCTATGAAGAAGGAAACAAACCTGGCAGACTACTTGCCAGACTTCTTAGGAACAGAAAGACTGAACTACAAGTTAACTCCTTACGCAAAAAGGATCAGACCAAGACTTACAATTTATCTGAGATAGCCCAGAGATTTGCAGAATTCTACTCTAACCTTTATAACCTACCAACTCCTATCTCACAGACAGATAGACAGGAGAAAATGCGTAACTTCTTGACTAAATTTGGACTGCACAAACTGGAGGCAGAAAATATTAGACTTTTAGAGGACCAGCTGACAACAGTCGAATTCCTAATAGCTCTGAAACAAACAGCTACAGGGAAAAGCCCGGGCCCTGACGGCTTTACGACACAATATTATAAGACTTTTCAGGGGATCCTGGCTCCCCATTTTATTGATGCATTTAACAATGTTACCAAGGATAAAAAACATTCCCCGGAACTCTTGGCTGCCCTCATTACAGTAATACCCAAAGAGGGAAAGGATCCTTTGGTGTGTGAAAGCTATAGGCCAATATCTTTGCTGAATGTTGACATCAAACTGTTCGCAAAGGTACTGGCCAATAGGCTACTTCCTCATATACCATCTCTGATCCCAGTAGACCAGGTTGGTTTTGTCACTGGGCGTGAAGCAAGAGACAACACTATCAAGGTTCTAAATGTTCAACATTGGCTTTCTCGGCATCGGGGGATGTTTCTCTCCACCAATGCTGAGAAGGCCTTTGATCGTGTTTCGTGGGACTATATTTCTAGCCCCCTGGCTGACTTGGGCCTAGGCTTAAATATGCAAAATTGGATTGGCTTGTTATATAGCGACCCTTCTGCACAGGTTAAAGTTAACTTTATCCTTTCTGAGAGATTTAGTCTTAAAAATGGGACAAGGCAGGGATGCCCTCTATCCCCCCTTATCTTCATTCTTTCTTTAGAGCCTTTTTTAAATGCAATAAGAGCAAACCCATACCTTCACGGAGTTCTCATTGGGGGAAAAGAATATAAGACTGCAGCATTTACTGATTATATGATTTTTTTCATCACTCAACCCTTAATCTCACTACCTAACCTACTGCTAGAATTTGCGGACTTTGCGGTTATTTCAAACTTAAAAATTAATTTTACCAAATCTTTTGGATTAAATGTCACCCTTTCCATAAAGATGTATTCCTTATGCCAGAAAAATTTGCCCTTCAAATGGGCGTCAGAGAACTTTACATATCTGGGAATTCAGATCCCCTTCCAAATTTTCAGACGTATTCCGATTAAACTTTGAGAAACTTATGCGATCCACGAAACACACCTTGGAACATTGGGTTTGTAAACCTCTCTCCTGGTTTGGCCAATTAGCTAGTATCAAAATGACTATACTACCTTGGGTATTATACTATCTAGCTACCCTACCAATCTATATTCCCAAAAAATGTTTTTTTCCCTCCAGGGCCTAGTATCTAAAATCATATGGGGAGGCAAACCTCCCCCGCCTCAAACGAGACAAGCTGACCTATCCTAAAGATAGTGGGGGAGCAGGTCTTCCAGACTTTTGGCGATATTATCAAGCAACCCTCTTGACCAGAATAGTTGACTGGCACTGTAACGAAGCTAACAAGGACTGGGTGACATTGGAGTAACAATCTTTCACCTACGACATTTCTTGGTTACCTTGGAACTCTGGTTGGACAGAACAGCTCCCTCTTACTCTGACCTTAAAACACATCCTACAATTTGGCCCACCCTCTCTGGGTTTGGAAGGTGTTGTAAAGAAACCAATATTTCTTATGTGACTGGTCCCCTTTCTTCGATTAGGTTTAGAAAAGCTTTCCCTCCTGGGAATGATTCGAAATTTTTTCAAAATCTCCAAAACTTACAGACGCTCCTGGTAAAAGATCTGTGGGTCAACAACAGATTGATAACGTTTGATGCATTATCTCAAGATTCCTCACACCCTCCTCCATTTTGGCAATCACTGGCGTACCAATAGGCCCTTCAGCCCCTGCGCCTGCGAGGGGGCCCGTACAGGGCGGTTTTTTGGGGGGGCTAGAGGGGTGGCAGCATGAGGGGAAAACCTTGGCCACAGTCGGCGGGGAGAGGGGAAGTTCCCCCCCTCTCCCTCACCTCGGGGCTCTCCCCTCTGCGCTCCCCTCCAGCTAAAGTTATAGTGTGGGCAGCGGGCAGCGGCGGGCAGATACATACCTTCCTTGCGTTCCACCGCATAATCTTCGCTCTGGCGTCTGACGTCACTTCTGAAAGTGACGTCACTTCCGGAAGTGACGTCAGATGCTAGAGCGAGGAGTATGCGGTGGAACGCACGGAATGTATGTATCTGCCCGCCGCTGCCCGCTGCCCACACTATAACTTTAGCTGGAGGAGAGCGCAGAGGGGAGAGCCCCGAGGTGAGGGAGAGGGGGGGGAACTTCCTCTCTCCCCACTGACTGTGGCCAAGGCTTTCCCCTCATGCTGCCACCCCTCCAGCCCCCACAAAACGGCCCAGAGCAGGCCCCAAGGAGAGGGGGAGCCCGCAATGAAATTCTGCAGGGGGGCCGGTGGGGCCTAGTTACGCCCCTGTTGGCAATATCTACAACTTAAAAGCTTTCTCATCTTTTTGGGCAAGTCATCTAACCTAACTAGGAAACTAACAGATTTTTGAACAAATAATTGTCCGTCAGACTCCTCAAACGCGTGTAGTTTCGGAAATGTATAATTTACTCTTAGACTTAACTCATGGACAAGATGTACTCTTTAAAGATGCTTGGGAGACTAGGCTACAGATTACAATCAAGGATGAAGATTGGGAGAAAGTCTGTATCATGACACATACAAGCTCTCTCAGTATATTAATACAGGAAATGAATTTCAAGCTATTATCCCATTGGTACAGAACTCCAGCTCTCTTGCACCGGTTTTCCCCTCAAATCAGATCTTTGTTGGAGATGTGGAGAGTTAAAGAGACTCTGTAACAAATTTTTCAGCCTTAGTTCTTCTATCCTATAAGTTCCTATGCCTGTTCTAATCTGCTCTGGCTTACTGCAGTCTTTCCTAACTGCACTGTCTCTGTAATAAATCAATGTATCTTTCCTCTGTCCTGTTTGTCGGGCTAAGGCTTGATTGTGTGAAATGTGCAGGGCTGCTTGTGATTGGTAGAAGCGATACACACCCTCTGCAGGCCCCCTGCACACTCTGAATGACTCACACATTATGCTTAGCTGAGCCTATGAGAAGCTGGTTAGTTTGTTTGTAAAACACTGCCTAAAATGTTAATTACAAGCCAGGATTGCAGCAGAGAGTGGCAGAAACAGCACAGAGGGGCACAGGAGAAAATAATGAATAGAATGGTATGCTTTTTATTGTAAGAATATTAGTACAGATTCTCTTTAAAAGGTGACCTGCTCCATATCTGGTGGCATTGTCGTAAAATCATTCTATTTTCGAGACAGATACATGCTCTCATCAAAGAAATCGCTTCCGATTGTGTGGAATGGAAACCAGAAGTGTTTCTCCTACACTTATCTAAAGAAAGTCTACGATCTTACAAAAAATCCTTGGTTAAACATTTACTAAACGCAGCTAAAGCATGTATCCCTCTGAAATGGAAAGATCCTGAACCACCCTCACTCTCCCTTTGGTTCCAGAAAATTGAACAAATTGCCAAAATGGAGGAGCTGATACATTCTAAAGAAGAGAAATCTGAGAAATACCTAATCATGTGGACACAATGGTTTGCTTTCCAGGAAAGTGATACCTATCGATCCATTGTCACACCTCCACCTGTACGACCCATTCTATCCGCCATTATTAATATGGGCCCTGCTAGGTCTCAGCCATTCCCTGATTAACCACCAGTATATAGTATGATTTGTGTCATTTCCTCCTCTCCTCATTATAAAGCTATAAAGAGCTATATACCACTCAACTGGTAAATTGAATTGCTACTTAGAATTATTTGATCTATGACATGACTTATAAACCTGGCATCAAGAACCCCTTTACAATTTCTTTTCCGATTCACATGCAATATGATTGAAAAGTTACTCTTCATTGGGTTTTGCAAAATAGCACCTGATATATGTCCTGTTCTTCCTTTCCTTATAGATATTGCTCTGCATGGACAAGGTTCTAAAAGAAGATTTATTTGATATGTACTGTATTTGGTCTGATGTTTGTTCATTATGCAATGTGAATTTGGACTGGATGCTGTGAGGATCCGCTCGGTTGCCTGCGCAGGCAGGCAGCTTTTTGACCACTGTTAAGGTCTGCATTCTGCAGGTCTCTGGAAGAGAGACCTTTTGTCTGTTTTGCAGCTTGCTGCTGAGGAATTTGCATACGTTTGTCATGCAGATTGCCTAGCCACATCCTTTGTAGGCTTGCTCTATATATATCATGTGATATCCCAGACCTGGGCTGGTCATAAGGGTTAGTCCTGTGAAACACTCCTGTAGTGTCAGCCTTGCTCATTGTTTGAAGATTAGCTTAGAGTAATTCCTGGGACTGCACTAGGCAGGTTCCCTAGTGCAGTTAGGATTGCACATCTGTTTTGTTTGTCTGTTGCGATTGTCCTGTCCCTGTGGTGGTCGACAGGAGATCGCTCTGATCTTTGTTCTTGGAGTATAGCTGGAGCAGCGGTTGCTACCAGCTATCTCATCTGCCTGTCTAGCTTGGATCGCACTCGCCTTGCGCTAGTGCTGTGGATCCTTCTGTTCTATCTTCCTGGATCGCACTAGCCTCTTGCGCTAGTGCTGTGGATCCTATCTCTCACTTATTCCTGTTTTCGTGTATCTGTCTTGTCTGCTACGAACGCTTGCTGGAGGCTCGGTGAGGTAACAGTTAAGCAAGCGCTCGCGTCCTCTGTTTCATGTTTGTCTGTCGGTGGTTAGTTAGGCGTGCTTGTCTCTGTTGTGCCTAACACGCGGAGACCGCGCATAAATGCGTGCACTGTTGCGAATGAGTGCGGTGTTCGGGTTTAGTTAGCGTTTGTTATTTTCCTTATCTTCTCATTGTATTATTTGCTGTGCCTTTGCTACTCTCGTGCTCTGCCTTGCTGTAGCCTTGTGTCACCTCTGGCAATCGCCTCTCTCGCGATTGCTTTCCTACTTCATATCTGCTGTTGTGTATGCACTGTCGCGGGTTGGCGCCTAGTTTGGTGCACACACATACAATCTGTCCCTTTGCTCAATCTCATTCGCAATCGCTTCTCAGGCAATTGCGTTCTCACTCAGTTTCCTTTGTTGTGTGTCCGCCGTCGCAGGTTGGCGGCTAGATTGGTGGACATACATACATTCCTCATCTGTGCTTATTCGGTCTTGTGTCGCTGTTATCAACCGCCATCGCCGGCGATTGCCTTCTCACTTTATCTTCCTGGTTGTGTGTTCATCGTCGCAGAGTGGCGACTAGTTTGGTGAACACACATACCCTCTGTCGCTTTGATCTCTCTCTTTCAGGGCTATCTTGCCCTGCATTTCTTCCCTTCGTGCAATTCCTGTCTGGCGTGTGTGGCAGAGCAGAGGAGCTGTTCCTCTGCACTCCACAGCTCCACCTGCCGACAGGAATTTCCCTCTACAGGTGCATTGCACCTTTTGCTGGGTTCCCTCAAATTATACGCTTGTGGAGGATTTCCGCAGTGTCAGCGCACGTCTTGTGCGCTGATCACAGAGAGAATTCCACAATCGTTACAGATGCCTTACCTTGTTATCAATAAAATTGTTTGAAAAAAAAAAGAAAAAAAAAAGAAAATAATCATAATGCAGCAATGTTTCACCAGAATATAATCATAATGCAGCAATGTTTCACCAGAACATAATTGTAATGCAGCAATGTATCACCAGAATATAATCATAATGCAGCAATGTTTCACCAGAACATAATTGTAATGCAGCAATGTATCACCAGAAAATAATCATAATGCAGCAATGTTTCAGCAGAAAATATTTCTAATGCAGCAATGTTTCACCAGAAAATAATAGACTGGCGCGGCGTCTATTAGATGCCACAAGCCAGGTCACTCCCTGGGGGCTCCCATAATCTGGTGGGGGGTGGCCATGGTTTCCCTCACACAGCAGCGCTCCCCCCCCCCCACACACACACATACACAGCTCCCCAGGCGACTGCCTGGGCAGCTCGGTGGACCAGGCACCCCTGGATAAACTTCAGATATTTGTTATGTCAAATATTCTTGGATGCACAATAAACATTTTTTACAAAGATTTAAAAAAAATGGGGAAATAAAAACATGGATATGGCGTATTATTGCTGTATTTCTAAGGAAACATACTGTAAATGTTATATTTCATAAAATAATAAACTGTAACATGTATATAATGTTTCGGTTGACTGAAATTTTAATACCTTTTCATTTCAAATTTGAATGCAATCATTTTACATTTTAAAAAGCAAATACATACCCATCTAAGACAGCTATATTGTTTGGACCTACCTTTGCCTGAATCCTGTTCTGGCTTGTCAAATGAACTTTATTCGTAAACGTCCAACCGCCATAACTAAAAAATTTAAAGTATAAAAATAGTTTAAAATGTAGAATGCATTTATCTCTACTTCTAATCAGTGTCGGACTGGGAGCTGAAAAAGCTGAGGAAATACACTTGCTGGTCAACCAGCAGTAATCAGGTGTTGCTGCTCACAATGAGGACTTGCTTCAGGTTTCTATTGGGAGTGATAACACAGGGTTACTGTAATCAGGTGTTGCTGCTCACAGTGAGGACTTGCTTCAGGTTTCTATTGGTCAACCAGCAGTAATCAGGTGTTGCTGCTCACAGTGAGGACTTGCTTCAGGTTTCTATTGGGAGTGATAACACAGGGTTACTGCTGCTTGGCCAGCAGGTAGATTTCCTCAGTTTTTCCACCTCCCAGTCTGACACTGCTTCTAATGGAAAGTAGAACAGAGTAGTAGCTGTAGTAGTAAGTAGTAGTAGTAGTAGTAGTAGGAGGAGGAACTTGTTTAAAAGATATT
The DNA here is from genome assembly GCF_040937935.1 of Hyperolius riggenbachi. NCBI lineage: Eukaryota > Metazoa > Chordata > Amphibia > Anura > Hyperoliidae > Hyperolius > Hyperolius riggenbachi. Next base: position 192,434,340 of record NC_090650.1, on the reverse strand, counting down.
GAGGTCATATTTGAAAGAAACATTCAGTGAAAGTGTAATATGCAATATGTTATTTACAAAATCAGACACACAACAGATATTGTAATTTGCGGTAATTGACCAACACAAATGAAGTTATTGATTGTCTCAGCGTGTTAAACTGTTCTTGGTTTATCCCTTACATGTGCATGGTTGTGCAGTGCGGTTTCTCATATACTGTCAGGATAATCCAGGGGTGCTCAAGAGGTCGATCGCGATCTACAGGTAGATCGCGACCGCCTATTTGGTAGATCGCAGCCTCTTGGCCGCGTCTTGTTAAATATAGCCGCGCGTTACTGTGTGTCATGCTGCGGCTGTCAGAATCTGCTTCTCAGTGAAACAGCGCTGATGGGAGAGGCGTGGCTAAAAAGAGAGGCATGGCTGGAGGGGGAGAGGAGCCAATTGAGCAGCGCTGATGGGAGAGGCGTGGCTGGAGGGGGAGAGCCAATTGTTAGCGTCTTCTCTCCCTCCTCTGTGATGGTCAAGCATTGTGGCCACGCCTCCCCCAGGTCCCGCGGGCTTTTAGGTCACAAAACCATCAACCACCGCATCCACCTTTGGAAGGACTGGAGAACGGAGGTGGGCAATATAATTATGGATTATGGTGCTGGTGGGTCGGGTCGCGCTTCAGGTCGGGGCCGATTACTTTACTGTGGGGCTGCAGGGGAAGGGGATTTAGTTAGTATCCCTAGAAGCCATGCGGGGGGGGGGGTAGGGCTGGGGATGCATGGGGGGGGGTAATTTGTGGGGAAATCTTCTGCCAATGAGATTGCATTTGTGGGGAAATCTTCTGCCAATGAGATTGCATTTGTGGGGAAATCTTCTGCCAATGAGATTGCATCTGTGGGGAAATCTTCAGCCAATGAGATTGCATCTGTGGGGAAATCTTCTGCCAATGAGATTGCATCTGTGCGGAAATCTTCTGCCAGTGAGATTGCATCTGTGGGGAAATCTTCTGCCAATGAGATTGATTTCCCATGTTAAACTTAGCATTTATAATGTTGTTAAATGACTATACTTGTATAATAATATACCAGCATTATTGATGTTATGTTCGGTATTTGAAATGTTGGTAGATCTCCTGGCCTCTGCGAATTTTAAAGTAGCTCGTGAGCCGAAAAAATGTGGGCACCCCTGGGATAATCTATCCACTATAATATTAGGATCATTTGATATGTTTAGTTGGTCACATTGGTGTGTAAGGTTTTTTGTTTCATACAGCACATATCACGTGGTGCTTAGTTATAATGCATTTTTTTTAATCTGGCATGCAGTAAACTGTGGCCTTTGCTGATAATATATACTGTACATAGAGGGCCATGGCTTACTGCTATATTTTTGCATCAACCCCATAGACTCCACTGGGACCGTTTCCACTGGCGCGGTTTCCACACCGAATCCGCAGAGTTTCCCCGTAGGCAAATCGCGTGGGGAAACTCTGCCATAGGATACAATGGCGCCACCGGCCGAATCGCTTGCGCTAGCAATTCGGCCGACATTTCCATCCATTTCAGTGTAGAAGGCTGCGAATCCCATCAGCCGTGCATGGCACGGCTGATGGGATTCGTCTGCGTACCCGGAGATCAGAAAGTGCGCCACACGTCTCACAGCCGTGCGTGGCACAAGTGGAAACGGGCCCTTATTAGAGATCAGAAGTAATTAAGTAACAATGTACACTGGGGTCATGTATTGGCAAACAGTTTCAAAGTTCAAGAGAAGGCCTTAGTGATCAAAACTAACAGCAGAAATCTACCACATTCCCATTCATTTTTCTATTCGATTTTGTTCTACTTACATCAGCAAAAAATAACAATTGTTCCTGTTATTTTAAAACAAATGCTCCCCAAAGGACCTTTAAACTACTGGGGGGAAAACGATATTTACTTGATACAAAGTGATGAGAACTCTACAGACAATTTTGGCATTTTTTAGCATTTCTTGCATTAAAGTTACAGTTCATATAAAAACATAAAAAAATGAAAAAGAAAATGAACACATACTATATACATTTTGACATGAAAAATATTATCTTATTCATTTCTGACAGTGATAGTCAAAGAATATGTCATACATGGCTACATACATTTTACTCTAATTTGCATGATTCTTAGAAGAAGATCATTTTTTATATCATGTTAAAGGTTTTACATAAACCATGGATCTATCTTTGCCAAAACCAATCCTTACATTTTGGAAACAGAAGCAAATAGTTTCTGAAAGCATGATAAAAGATCTAGCTTCAGAATGTGTTTTTTGGGGGGGAGGGGACCTCATTAATTGATGCCGTGCAGTGAAAGTTGACATATAATGTATTGATTTGGCCTTTTTCTTAAGTTTCTTTCGGAATCATTCTTGTAAGAAGCTAAATCAGTTGTCAAACTGTCAAATTGTAAAGAAATCAGAAATTTAAATAAGAAAGACATGCTATATATAAATACAGAGATCTCAGATTCCCATTACGTTTTATACCATTTCTGTTCATATATTATAGGAATGCTTGTGGGCTTAGCAATAGTGTTGGGCGAACAGTGTTCACCACTGTTCGGGTTCTGCAGAACATCACCCTGTTCGGGTGATGTTCGAGTTCGGCCGAACACCTGATGGTGTTCGGCCAAACCGTTCGGCCATATGGCCGAACTAAGAGCGCATGGCCGAACGTTCCCCGAACGTTCGGCTAGCGCTGTGATTGGCCGAACGGGTCACGTGTAGTGTTGGGCGAACAACTAGATGTTCGGGTTCGGGCCGAACATGGTCGCGATGTTCGGGTGTTCGACCCGAACTCCGAACATAATGGAAGTCAATGGGGACCCGAACTTTCGTGCTTTGTAAAGCCTCCTTACATGCTACATACCCCAAATTTACAGGGTATGTGCACCTTGGGAGTGGGTACAAGAGGAAAAATAAAATTAGCAAAAAGAGCTTATAGTTTTTGAGAAAATCGATTTTAAAGTTTCAAAGGAAAACTGTCTTTTAAATGCGGGAAATGTCTGTTTTCTTTGCACAGGTAACATGCTTTTTGTCGACGTGCAGTCATAAATGTAATACAGATAAGAGGTTCCAGGAAAAGGGACCGGTAATGCTAACCGAGCAGCAGCACACGTGATGGAACAGGAGGAGGGCGGCGCAGGAGGAGAAGGCCACGCTTTGAGACACAACAACCCAGGCCATGCATGAGGACAAGAAGCGTGCGGATAGCAATTTGCATTTTGTCGGCATGCAGTCATAAATCTGATACAGATGAGAGGTTCCAGGAAAAGGGACCGGTAACGCTAACCCAGCAGCAGCACACGTGATGGAACAGGAGGAGGGCGGCGCAGGAGGAGAAGGCCACGCTTTGAGACACAACAACCCAGGCCATGCATGAGGACAAGAAGCGTGCGGATAGCAATTTGCATTTTGTCGGCATGCAGTCATAAATGTAATACAGATGAGAGGTTCCAGGAAAAGGGACCGGTAACGCTAACCCAGCAGCAGCACACGTGATGGAACAGGAGGAGGGCGGCGCAGGAGGAGAAGGCCACGCTTTGAGACACAACAACCCAGGCCTTTCATGAGGACAAGAAGCGTGCGGATAGCAATTTGCATTTTGTCGCCATGCAGTCATAAATGTAATACAGATGAGAGGTTCAATAAACAGGGACCGGAAACGCTAACCCATCACAGATGTTCATTGTTCATGTTACTTGGTTGGGGTCCGGGAGTGTTGCGTAGTCGTTTCCAATCCAGGATTGATTCATTTTAATTTGAGTCAGACGGTCTGCATTTTCTGTGGAGAGGCGGATACGCCGATCTGTGACGATGCCTCCGCCAGCACTGAAACAGCGTTCCGACATAACGCTGGCTGCCGGGCAAGCCAGCACCTCTATTGCGTACATTGTCAGTTCGTGACAGGTTTCTAGCTTCGATACCCAATAGTTGAAGGGTGCAGATGGATTGTTCAACACAGCTATGCCATCTGACATGTAGTCCTTGACCATCTTCTCCAGGCGATCGGTGTTAGAGGTGGATCTGCACGCTTGCTGTTCTGTGTGCTGCTGCATGGGTGTCAGAAAATTTTCCCACTCCAAGGACACTGACGATACCATTCCCTTTTGGGCACTAGCTGCGGCTTGTGTTGTTTGCTGCCCTCCTGGTCGTCCTGGGTTTGCGGAAGTCAGTCTGTCGGCATACAACTGGCTAGAGGAGGGGGAGGATGTCAATCTCCTCTCTAAAGTCTCCACAAGGGCCTGCTGGTATTCTTCCATTTTGACCTGTCTGACTCTTTCTTCAAGCAGTTTTGGAACATTGTGTTTGTACCGTGGATCCAGAAGGGTATAAACCCAGTAATTGGTGTTGTCCAGAATCCGCACAATGCGTGGGTCGCGTTCAATGCAGTCCTAGGCCGAAGAGGTCATAGCCTAGGGTCACAAAAACCTGTTTATTTGGGCAATTTCAATGGTAGTGATGCTGACGTACATAAATCTCAGCCATGGCCGTTAGCAACGTCTGAATTGCAGGTAGAAGACATATTGTTAGACTTGGATTCCAAAGATGGGGTCCCTACATCTCTGCAAACCAGAGTTACAGGGGTCCAAAATTGGTAAAATCCCCCATAGGCTTTCATTGCCTCCCTATTTCACTTTCCAAAATCTCACATCTTTTCAAAGGGCAATTGCTCAGCAGTGGCAAATTTTCTAGCATTGTAGGGACCCTTAGGGGGAACATGACTGGTGAGTTTTGGGCCCCTAGGCCGAAGAGGTCATAGCCTAGGGTCACAAAAACCTGTTTATTTGGGCAATTTCAATGGTGGCGAGTCTGACGTACATAAATCGCAGCAATGGCCGTTAGCAACGTCTGAATCTCACAAAATGTCTCATGCAGGTAGAAGACATATTGTTAGACTTGGGCTCCAAAGATGGGTTCCCTACATATCTGCAAACCAGAGTTACAGGGCTCCAAATTTGGTAAAATCCCCCATAGGCTTTCATTGGGCCTCCTATTTACAGTTCCAAAATCTCACATCTTTTCAAAGGGCAATTGCTCAGCAGTGGCACATTTTCTAGCATTGTAGGAACTGTTAGGGGGATTATAACTGGTGAGTTTCGGACCCCTAGGCCGAAGAGGTCATAGCCTAGGGTCACAAAAACCTGTTTATTTGGGCTATTTCAATGGTAGTGATGCTGACGTACATAAATCTCAGCCATGGCCGTTAGCAACGTCTGAATTTCACAAAATGTCTCATGCAGGTAGAAGACATATTGTTAGACTTGGATTCCAAAGATGGGGTCCCTACTTCTCTGCAAACCAGAGTTACAGGGGTCCAAAATTGGTAAAATCCCCCATAGGCATTCATTGCCTCCCTATTTCACTTTCCAAAATCTCACATCTTTTCAAAGGGCAATTGCTCAGCAGTGGCAAATTTTCTAGCATTGTAGGGACCCTTAGGGGGAACATGACTGGTGAGTTTCGGGCCCCTAGGCCGAAGAGGTCATAGCCTAGGGTCACAAAAACCTGTTTATTTGGGCAATTTCAATGGTAGTGATGCTGACGTACATAAATCTCAGCCATGGCCGTTAGCAACGTCTGAATTTCACGAAATGTCTCATGCAGGTAGAAGACATATTGTTAGACTTGGATTCCAAAGATGGGGTCCCTACATCTCTGCAAACCAGAGTTACAGGGGTGCAAATTTGGTAAAATCCCCCATAGGCTTTCATTGCCTCCCTATTTCACTTTCCAAAATCTCACATCTTTTCAAAGGGCAATGGCTCAGCAGTACCAAATTTTCTAGCATTGTAGGGACTCTTAGGGGGATCATGACTGGTGAGTTTTGCCACTGCTGAGCAATTGCCCTATGAAATGGTGTGAGATTTTGGAACGGTAAATAGTAGGCCCAATGAAAGCCTATGGGGGATTTTACCAATTTTGGAGCCCTGTAACTCTGGTTTGCAGAGATGTAGAGATCCCATCTTTGGAATCCAAGTCTAACAATATGTCTTCTACCTGCATGAGACATTTCGTGAGATTCAGACGTTGCTAACGGCCATTGCTGCGATTTATGTACGTCAGACTCGCCACCATTGAAATTGCCCAAATAAACAGGTTTTTGTGACCCTAGGCTATGACCTCTTCGGCCTAGGGGCCCGAAACTCACCAGTCATGTTCCCCCTAAGGGTCCCTACAATGCTAGAAAATTTGCCACTGCTGAGCAATTGCCCTTTGAAAAGATGTGAGATTTTGGAAAGTGAAATAGGGAGGCAATGAAAGCCTATTGGGGATTTTACCAATTTTGGACCCCTGTAACTCTGGTTTGCAGAGATGTAGGGACCCCATCTTTGGAATCCAAGTCTAACAATATATCTTCTACCTGCATGAGACATTTCGTGAAATTCAGACGTTGCTAACGGCCATGGCTGAGATTTATGTACGTCAGCATCACTACCATTGAAATTGCCCAAATAAACAGGTTTTTGTGACCCTAGGCTATGACCTCTTCGGCCTAGGGGCCCGAAACTCACCAGTCATGTTCCCCCTAAGGGTCCCTACAATGCTAGAAAATTTGCCACTGCTGAGCAATTGCCCTTTGAAAAGATGTGAGATTTTGGAACTGTAAATAGGAGGCCCAATGAAAGCCTATGGGGGATTTTACCAAATTTGGAGCCCTGTAACTCTGGTTTGCAGAGATGTATGGAACCCATCTTTGGATCCCAAGTCTAACAATATGTCGTCTACCTGCATGAGACATTTCGTGAGATTCAGACGTTGCTAACGGCCATTGCTGCGATTTATGTACGTCAGACTCGCCACCATTGAAATTGCCCAAATAAACAGGTTTTTGTGACCCTAGGCTATGACCTCTTCGGCCTAGGACTGCATTAAACGCGACCCACGCATTGTGCGCATTCTGGACAACACCAATTACTGGGTTTATACCCTTCTGGATCCACGGTACAAACACAATGTTCCAAAACTGCTTGAAGAAAGAGTCAGACAGGTCAAAATGGAAGAATACCAGAAGGCCCTTGTGGAGACTTTAGAGAGGAGATTGACATCCTCCCCCTCCTCTAGCCAGTTGTACGCCGACAGACTGACTTCCGCAAACCCAGGACGACCAGGAGGGCAGCAAACAACACAAGCCGCAGCTAGTGCCCAAAAGGGAATGGTATCGGCAGTGTCCTTGGAGTGGGAAAATTTTCTGACACCCATGCAGCAGCACACAGAACATCAAGCGTGCAGATCCACCTCCAACACCGATCGCCTGGAGAAGATGGTCAAGGACTACATGTCAGATGGCATAGCTGTGTTGAACAATCCATCTGCACCCTTCAACTATTGGGTATCAAAGCTAGACACCTGGCACGAACTGGCAATGTACGCAATAGAGGTGCTGGCTTGCCTGGCAGCCAGCGTTATGTTGGAACGCTGTTTCAGTGCTGCCGGAGGCATCGTCACAGATCGGCGTATCCGCCTCTCCACAGAAAATGCAGACCGTCTGACTCAAATTAAAATGAATCAATCCTGGATTGGAAACGACTACGCAACACTCCCGGGACCCCAACCAAGTAACATGAACAATGAACATCTGTGATGGGTTAGCGTTTCCGGTCCCTGTTTATTGAACCTCTCATCTGTATTACATTTATGACTGCATGGCGACAAAATGCAAATTGCTATCCTCACGCTTCTTGTCCTCATGCAAGGCCTGGGTTGTTGTGTCTCAAAGCGTGGCCTTCTCCTCCTGCGCCACCCTCCTCCTGTTCCTTCACGTGTGCTACTGCTGGGTTAGCGTTACCGGCCCCTTTTCCTGGAACCTCTTATCTGTATTACATTTATGACTGCTTGCCGACAAAAAGCATGTTACCTGTGCAAAGAAAACAGACATTTCCCGCATTTAAAAGACAGTTTTCCCTTTGAAACTTTACAATCGATTTTCTCAAAAACTATAAGCTCTTTTTGCTAATTTTTTTTCCTCTTGTACCCACTCCCAAGGTGCACATACCCTGTAAATTTGGGGTATGTAGCATGTAAGGAGGCTTTACAAAGCACGAAAGTTCGGGTCCCCATTGACTTCTATTATGTTCGGAGTTCGGCTCGAACACCCGAACATCGCGGCCATGTTCGGCCTGTTCGGCCCGAACCCGAACATCTAGATGTTCGCCCAACACTACTTAGCAATACCTCTGTACAGTATTATACCACGAAAATGGCCTTTATAATCTCAACTGTGAAGATTTGGTGTGATTAACACATTATAAATATTAAACTGCAATTTGTAAAGATATATATATATATATATATATATATATATATATATATATATATATATATATTTATATATATATATATATATATATATATATATATATATATATATATATATATATATATATATATATATATATATATATATATATATATATATATATATTATTGCATCAATAGCCATTTATGATATTTTCCAATTGTAATGCAAAAAAAAAAAAAAAAAAAAAGAAAGAAAGAGATGCTGATGAGGGTATTTGCTGTGCATGTATTTTATTAAATCTTTAGAACGTGATCTAGAATTATATCTAGGATTTGACCTTATTATTTGAATGACAATCATTTTATTATTACATGAGCATTATAGCTATAACAAGCACAATGCGTTTGTGCTTTAACAAGTGCACTAACTAAAGAATTGTTATTCAAGTAAAAAGGTTGATCTGATAGCTGTCCTAACTGACTCTATTGTGGAATCATCTATATTGATCTCTTTGGACTGGCCAATGGTATATTTTCAATTCTCGTTCAGGGAGAGATTTTTGTTCCCTGAGTGAGAATTGCAATCGCAAACAGTTTTATGACGATTTTCAGTATAAACCAGGTCTTATTTTCTGCTATTTCTCTGCTTTCCACTAGCCTGCCATGCCAGAGCTGTGTCTAATCCTGTGCTGCTGCTATTTCTCTGTTCTCCACCAGGTTGCTATGCCAATGCTGTGTCTGATCCTCCTATGTCTACAGTATTATATTTTACTACTGATAATAAAGGCTCAATATCTCTGCACTCATAGCTCCTACACATTCCAGATTTTGAGGGTAGAGAGAGTGTCTTTAATATCAACATATGAAAATCAGTAATGAGTTGCATGTGATGTAATTACCCACAAGGCTGTGCATCAGTAGGCTGAATTTTAATTAGGCCTACAGAGTGGGAGGAGTTTCACCTTTTCAGCTGGATTTCCATTGACACCAAGGAATTTTTCCTGTATGAGAACTGGGCTTTACTTACAAACTCATCAGCTTCACACTGGTGGTGAGTTTATTTCCACCTTACAGTTCCTTTTTAAGTAATTTTCCAGTGCAGTCTGATGACTTGTGCTTCATAAATACTCCTCCTCCTCTCCTATTAAGCACAACATTAGCAAACACCCTTTCCGTTTCCAGATGTGGACCTCTTAAAAGTTGTAGAAAGGTGCTAACGCAAAGAAAAGTATTGTCATACCAACACTGAGCACAGTCTCCTTTTTTTTAAAGTGGACCTGAACTCTTTCACTGGACAGAAGGAAAACATATAGAAATACATCCTGTATGTACTTAGAGAGTTTAGCCTGTCAAATTTCCTCTCATCTGTGACTATGCACAAGTTGTAATTTGATCCCTAAGCTGTGTCAGCTGACTGCCATGGCAGAGAGCTAATTTGTAAACACAGGAGGTTAACAATATGTCTGCTTTCATGAAAGCTGGAAGTAGACAAACTGCCGAATTATTTCAGGATTTGTATCAACGGTAAGAAACAAATGTTTTTTTCTGTAAAGGTTATCATGCTGTTGCTTATCTTTTAGAGCTGAGGTGAAGTTTTAAGTTCAGGCCTGCTTTAAGAGCCCCCTAAGTGACTTAGGGGACTACATAGCCAAATTATTGATGTAAGTAATGAAGTTACTGTACTCATAGATGCTAACTGGACACATCTAATGGACAATCAGAGAACAACACCCAAGTTTGGAGGTTAAAGAAAATATGATTTATTATGATGTTTCACACGTGCCCAGTTGAGTGAGTGACAGTTGCAAGAAACTCCTTTCCTTGTTTGCACTGCCACATGTGTGGGAGTGTAACTAGGGGTGATGTATTTGTACATCCATCTAGTGGTCGGAAGTTTTTTATAAAAGAGTTTTATAATTGTGAATAAACATTTGTGATATATTTTTTAACCACTTGCCGACCACCCCCAGCCGATTGGCGGCGGCAAAGACTGTGCCCAAACGACCGCAATACGCCCATCGGCGGAGGCGGCGGCAGGCGTGGTTATGCGGCGATCGCGTCATTAGTGACGCGATCAGCCGCCGGCGACTGGCTCCGCCCCCCTCACGCTGTAACCCGCCGGCCGTTCGGAAGCGCCGGCGGGTTACTAGCACCCGGATCGCCGCATGTAAATAGTATAATAGGCTTTGTAATGTATACAAAGCCTATTATACTTGCTGCCTCCTGCCCTGGTGGTCCCAGTGTCCGAGGGACCACCAGGGCAGGCTGCAGCCACCCTAGTCTGCACCAAGCACACTGATTTCTCCCCCCCTGCCCCCTGATCGCCCATAGCACCCCTCAGACCCCCCCCTGCCCACCCCCCAGACCCCTGTTTGCACCCAATCAACCCCCTAATCACCCATCAATCACTCCCTGTCACTATCTAAAAACGCTATTTTTTTTTTAACACTAAACTGCCCCCTGCTCCCTCCTGATCACCCCCCCCACCCCTCAGATTCTTCCCAGACCCCCCCCCCCGTGTACTGTATGCATCTATCCCCCATGATCACCTGTCAATCACCTGTCAATCACCTGTCAATCACCCATCAATCACCCCCTGTCACTGCCACCCATCAATCAGCCCCTAACCTGCCCCTTGCGGGCAATCTGATCACCCACCCACACCAATAGATCGCCCGCAGATCCGACGTCAGATCACCTCCTAAGTGCAGTGTTTACATCTATTCTCTCCTCTAAACACCCACTAATTACCCATCAATCACCCCCTATCACCACCTGTCACTGTTACCCATCAGATCAGACCCTAATCTGCCCCTTGCGGGCACCCAATCACCCGCCTACACGCTCAGATTGCCCTCAGACCCCCCTTATCAATTCTCGAGTGCAATATTTACATCTCTTCATCCCTGTAATAACCCACTGATCACCTGTCAATCACCTATCAATCACCCATCAATCACCCCCTGTCACTGCCACCCATCAATCACCCCCTGTCACTGCCACCCATCAATCAGCCCCTAACCTGCCCCTTGCGGGCAATCTGATCACCCACCCACACCAATAGATCGACCGCAGATCCGACGTCAGATCACCTCCCAAGTGCAGTGTTTACATCTATTCTCTCCTCTAAACACCCACTAATTACCCATCAATCACCCATCAATCACCCCCTATCACCACCTGTCACTGTTACCCATCAGATCAGACCCTAATCTGCCCCTTGTGGGCACCCAATCACCCGCCTACACGCTCAGATTGCCCTCAGACCCCCCCTTATCAATTCGCCAGTGCAATATTTACATCTCTTCTTCCCTGTAATAACCCACTGATCACCTTCCAATCACCTATCAATAACCCATCAATCACCCCCTGTCACTGCCACCCATCAATCACCCCCTGTCACTGCCACCCATCAATCAGCCCCTAACCTGCCCCTTGCGGGCAATCTGATCACCCACCCACACCAATAGATCGCCCGCAGATCCGATGTCAGATCACCTCCCAAGTGCAGTGTTTACATCTGTTCTCTCCTCTAAACACCCACTAATTACCCATCAATCACCCCCTGTCACTGATACCCATCAGATTAGACCCTAATCTGCCCCTGGGGCACCCGCCCACACCCTCACAACGTCCTTAGACCCCAGCCCTGATCACCTCGCCAGTGCATTGCTTGCATCTATTTCCCCCATCTAATCACACCTTGAGACACCCATCAATCACCTCCTGTCACCACCTGTCACCCCCTAGCACACCTACCCATCAGATCAGGCCCTAATTTGCCCCGTGTGGGCTCTTGATCACTCGGCCAAACCCTCAGACCCCCTTCCGATCACCTCCCCAGTGCATTGATTGTATCTATTTTCCCCTCTAACCACCCCCTGAGACACCCATCAATCACCTCCTGTCACCCCCCTAGCACTCCTATCCATCAGATCAGGCCCAATACAACCTGTCATCTAAGAGGCCACCCTGCTTATGACCGGTTCCACAAAATTTGCCCCCTCATAGACCACCTGTCATCAAAATTTGCAGATGCTTATACCCCTGAACAGTCATTTTGAGAAATTTGGTTTCCCGACTACTCGCGGTTTTGGGCCCGTAAAATGCCAGGGCAGTATAGGAACCCCACAAGTGACCCCATTTTAGAAAAAAGAAACCCCAAGGTATTCTGTTAGGTGTATGACGAGTTCATAGAAGATTTTATTTTTTTGTTAACAGTTAGCGGAAATCAATTTTTATTGTTTTTTTCACAAAGTGTCATTTTTCACTAACTTGTGACAAAAAATAAAATCTTCTATGAACTCACCATACACCTAACGGATTACCTTGGGGTGTCTTCTTTCTAAAATGGGGTCACTTGTGGGGTTCCTATACTGCCCTGGCATTTTAGGGGCCCTAAACCGTGAGGAGTAGTCTAGAAAACAAATGCCTCAAAATGACCTGTGAATAGGACGTTGGGCCCCTTAGCGCACCTAGGCTGCAAAAAAGTGTCACACATGTGGTATCGCCGTACTCAGGAGAAGTAGTATAATGTGTTTTGTGGTGTATTTTTACACATACCCATGCTGGGTGGGAGAAATCTCTCTGTAAATGGACAATTGTGTTTAAAAAAAATCAAAAATGTGTCATTTACAGAGATATTTCTCCCACCCAGCATGGTTATATGTAAAAATACACCCCAAAACACATTATACTACTTCTCCTGAGTACGGCGATACCACATGTGTGACACTTTTTTGCACCCTAACTGCGCTAAGGGGCCCAAAGTCCAATGAGTACCTTTAGGATTTCAAGGGTCATTTTGCGGCATTTGGTTTCCAGACTACTCCTCACGGTTTAGGGCCCCTAAAATGCCAGGGCAGTATAGGAACCCCACAAGTGACCCCATTTTAGAAAGAAGACACCCCAAGGTATTCTGTTAGGTGTATGATGAGTTCATAGAAGATTTTATTTTTTGTCACAAGTTAGCGGAAATTGATTTGTAATTTTTTTTTTCACAAAGTGTCATTTTCCGCTAACTTGTAACAAAAAAAAAATCTTCTATGAACTCACCATACTCCTAACAGAATACCTTGGGGTGTCTTCTTTCTAAAATGGGGTCACTTGTAGGGTTCCTATACTGCCCTGGCATTTTAGGGGCCCTAAACCGTGAGGAGTAGTCTAGAATCCAAATGCCTCAAAATGACCTGTGAATAGGACGTTAGGCCTAAGGTTGCAAAAAAGTCACACATGTGGTATCGCCGTACTCAGAAGAAGTAGTATAATGTGTTTTGGGGTGTATTTTTATACATACCCATGCTGGGTGGGAGAAATCTCTCTGTAAATGGACAATTGTGTGTAAAAAAAATCAAACAATTGTCATTTACAGAGATATTTCTCCCACTCAGCATGGGTATGTGTAAAAATACACCACAAAACACATTATACTACTTCTCCTGAGTACGTCGGTACCACATGTGTGGCATTTTTTTGCACCCTGAGTGCGCTAAGGGGCCCAAAGTCCAATGAGTACCTTTAGGATTTCACAGGTCATTTTGCGACATTTGGTTTCAAGACTACTCCTCACGGTTTAGGGTCCCTAAAATGCCAGGGCAGTATAGGAACCCCACAAATGACCCCATTTTAGAAAGAAGACACCCCAAGGTATTCCGTTAGGAGTATGGTGAGTTCATAGAAGATTTTATTTTTTGTCACAAGTTAGCGAAAAATGACACTTTGTGAAAAAACACAATTATAATCAATTTCCGCCAACTTGTGACAAAAAAAAAATCTTCTATGAACTCACCATACTCCTAACGGAATACCTTGGGGTGTCTTCTTTCTAAAATGGGGTCATTTGTGGGGTTCCTATACTGCCCTGGCATTTTAGGGGCCCTAAACCGTGAGGAGTAGTCTTGAAACCAAATGTCGCAAAATGACCTGTGAAATCCTAAAGGTACTCATTGGACTTTGGGCCCCTTAGCGCAGTTAGGGTGAGTGGGAGAAATATCTCTGTAAATAGACAATTGTGTGTAAAAAAAAATCAAAAAATTGTCATTTACGGAGACATTTCTCCCACCCAGCATGGGTATGTGTAAAAATACACCCCAAAACACATTACACTACTTCTCCTGAGTACGGCAATACCACATGTGTGGCACTTTTTTGCAGCCTAACTGCGCTAAGGGGCCCAAAGTCCAATGAGCATCTTTAGGCTTTACAGGGGTGCTTACAATTAGGCACCCCCCAAAATGCCAGGACAGTGAACACACCCCACAAATGACCCCATTTTGGAAAGAAGACACTTCAAGGTATTCAGAGAGGAGCATAGTGAGTCCGTGGCAGATTTCATTTTTTTTTGTCGCAAGTTAGAAGAAATGGAAACTTTTTTTTTTTTGTCACAAAGTGTCATTTTCCGCTAACTTGTGACAAAAAATAAAATCTTCTATGAACTCACCATGCCTCTCAGTGAATACTTTGGGATGTCTTCTTTCCAAAATGGGGTCATTTGGGGGGTATTTATACTATCCTGGAATTTTAGCACCTCATGAAACATGACAGGGGGTCAGAATAGTCAGGGATGCTTGAAAATAGGAAAATTCACTTTTGGCACCATAGTTTGTAAACGCTATAACTTTTACCCAATCCAATAAATATACACTGAATGTTTTTTTTTTTTTATCAAAGACATGTAGCAGAATAACTTTCGCGCTCAAATGTATAGGAAATTTTACTTTATTTGAAAAATGTCAGCACAGAAAGTTAAAAAAGTCATTTTTTTGACAAAATTCATGTCTTTTTTGATGAATATAATAAAAACTAAAACTCGCAGCAGCAATCAAATAGCACCAAAAGAAAGCTGTATTAGTGACAAGAAAAGGAGGTAAAATTAATTTAGGTGGTAGGTTGTATGTGTTATAATTTAAGTAGGCCTCAGTTACTTGGCCTGAGTTTTATGTAAAAGGCTTGTCCGCAGTGTATGCCTTTAAAATCAATAGAGGTTTTGTGATGCAGGCAGAGGCATCTCAGGGTCTGCGTGTAGCAGAGGATACACGCAGATACTGAGAACATGTTATTAAAAGAAGGCCATCGGCCTACTCTGACCTCCACGTACACCACAGGAACAGTAAACATCGGCCATATTTACTAAACATCCACATTCCTGCATTTAGGTCAAATGCCTCATTGATTATTAATCAAGTAGGTGGGTATGATGACACCACGAGTGGGTCCACCAATAATCTGATCTAGGGGGTGGCGAAGATGATGTCATATTTAACTCTTTCCTAGTAGGTATTAAACCCGGAGTGAGCGATGGAGAGAGCATTCTGCTTCTTCCTTCCGCACTAGCTCGCAAGGCCGACTGGGACCTCTAAGCATGTTCTTCCTTTCTGTAATCTGATATAATGTATGCTGTACATAGATAGTCTAGATGTAACATAGAGTAGATACAAGAAGACCTGGGTATCTTCAGTAGGAAGATACTCAAGCAGCTGTAACGCAACATGGAAGTCTGCTTTGCCAGGAGATAAACTGTATCTATCTGTATTTCTGTTACCTGAATAAATAACGTAAACATTGAAGAAGCCTGAGAAAGTCTATCTCCTGTTTGCTGTGTGGAGAGTCAAGTGATCTCACAATCTGTGAGACGGTGGTGTTGAAGCAAGGTGATAAGAACAGTTTATAACAGTGGCGCTGAAACCCTTCCCTGCCTAGCAAAACAGGCAGACAGGGGCCGAGGGCCGAAGAAGAAGTTTTCAAGATATTTCACAGCAAAACAAGCGGAATAGACGCGGACTGTTAAGCTTATCAAGCTGAGACTGATAAGCTGGTGTGAGTGTGTGGGAGCCGAGCACACGGGCTGCAATTCGAGGAAACCAGCGGCGAAACTCGTGGATGTTAAACTTTGACTGTAAGTGCACGCAGTCATAGCCTAAACCGAATCGCAGGTGACTGGAAGGCTCCGAGGCCGGCTGGCAGCTGCCGCTGGAGATCGATCCGCTGAGCCAGTGTGGGTACACAGAGATGACGCTCAGTAGTTCCAGGGATCCACTCAGTTTCGTGGAGTTGCCAAAAGCTGGTCGAATTGGCAGGCGTACGAAGTCCTCTCAGGCAAGTATGATTTACGTTGTTATATGGCGTTATCTGTGTTGTATTTGGTGTTATAACAAGGAGAGGATAATGTGGTCATATGTACATTCTGTGTTAATTGCAGCGTGGAGGCTGCATGCTTCATTTTTTTTTTGTTCCTCCTTCTATGTTGGTTTTGTTTTTTTTCTCCCCGTCCAGAGACTGGGAGTGATGCCAGCTGTGTTTTAGCCTAGCAGAGAGCGCCCCGCGGAAGAGATAGGGGGGGCGGCTGTCGAGCAGGTGGAGGGGGGAGAGAGGGGATAGAAGAGGAAAGCGAGTGTCTTTCTGTTTGTGGGATGTTCTGCAAGTTTCTCGCATTTCCAGTCGGTGCTGCTGCTAACATGTTTTTCAATGTCTGTATTGTGTTGTTGGGTGTGTGGCGAGCTCCGGCTGATAACGGTCTCAGAAGAAGTTCTAGCTGGGATGTTAACAGTTAAAACAGTTAAAGTGGTTTGGAGTCGTATAGCTCGCTCGGGCGGTTCTTAGTTATGTCTGTGATAGAGTGAGAAAGATTCCTACGTCTCTGGGGATCCGTATGTCTGATTGCAGTTCGGATTACAGCTGAGACGTGAAGGAATGCTGAGGCTGATCTTTGTGCACTGTGGATAGATGCTGTGTAACTATGCATAAAAAATGTATGTTCTGTGTGAGTTTGTTTCTCTCCTAAGGTATAGGAACGAGAGGCTGCTATGGGAGCAGCCATCTTAGCTGGCAGTCCAGGACTCAAAATGGCGGCAGTGGAGAGAGCACGCCCCCGAGAGTCATGGCCCCCACACGTCATGGCAGGGGGGAGGAGGGGCTGGGGGATCCACGTCACGTCAGGCTGTGCTCGCGGCTCCGGGCAGAGCAGCTGTAAGGGAGGGGGGTAGAAATACAGAGACATTCTACTGAGTGTCTCGGTTCTCGAAGTATTTCCCCAGAAGCTTTTCCCTGGGTCCATGGAAAAGAATGCCAGAATACGTGCACCAAGCTATTACTGTAAGATTAGCAGCAGCACGGATAGGAAGAGTGTCCCAGCTAGGTGCAGGGACACACGTAGCAGTGCAGGTCAGGAAAGTGTCTGTACTGAGTTGCTTATGGGATTATTCCTGTAAGTGGGGCACCTTAATGGGTGGTGCAGCATGAGTCCCCAATAGAAGGAAAGGGGGACAGTGCATCAGGGGGGTGCTGGAGGTGGAGAAAAGGGAGTTGACCAATCCGGGTTTCCGTCGCCGCTGCTGCAGAGCGGTAACGTTTTTTTCCGGTTTTTGTCGTGGACAGGGCCAGAGCTTGACTGAGAGGTCTATGCTGGGCTGGGGCTGTTTTTTTTTGTGCGTTTTTTTTCGTCCACTGATTGGTCAAATATGTTTTTTCCAGCTCCTATTAATTGTAGCACAAAGAACAAAAACTGACCGCAGTTCATGGGGCAATTATACAGATGATAGAATTGCCATGTACAGAGTGACAGTGTATCAGTACGCTGTTTGCCATGTGACTACCTACCATGTGGGCATTCAGGGATCTGCATACAGGCATGTGACACTGGTATGCTTAGCCCTGCACCCTGTGTAGTTTAAGTGCAAAGTGCTCCTTCCTACAGGGAGGCAGCCGTTTTTTTTTGGTAGTCTAGGTAGTGGCACGGCAAACATTGATCAGAGGGTACAACACACAGAACTTCTAGCAGAGCTGGTATCGCGATGAAGTTCTAGATAAGTAAATGCGATAATGAGTAAGAGCATTGCAGGCTCACCTGCAAAGCAGCATCAGGTGTGGCATCCGTAATCTGTGCATGCGACGGCCGCGCATGGACAGATAAGGGGGGATGTGGAGTGAGCTGCAATGAGGTGAGAGCTTCCAAAGGTGAAGTCCGCGGGAGCATATTTTAAACAGGTAAGTACTGAGGATAGTACTGAGGTAGGGGGGTGAAGCTTAACTCCAATCTACCAATAAGAGTAAACAGAGTTCATGAGAACCATAGAGCAACGAGATCAATTACGATATATATTGATCAGTTTCAAGTGTACAGAGTACAAGCCGCAGGGTGAATCCCAAATCATTCATAAGAATTGATTTGTTTGTATTTTAAATTTCTGGAGTTGGGCAATATGGAATCGAGACAGCTGCAGTGCTGGCAGCAAAGCTGGAGATGTCAGTCAGATAAGCGAAAGGTTCCAGATGCCAATCTAAGTTTGGAGAAACACGAGATTCCTGAAATTGGAAAGAGACTAAAACACGAGATTCCTGAAATTGGAAAGAGACTAAAAACCGAGGTTCCTGAGATCGGAAAACGTCTAAAAAAACTGACTGAGCAAAGCATAGTGCAAATTGCCAATGTTTTTCTTTCCCAAGGTGGTGCTTTTATAATGAAGAGTACCGTGCTGATGGTGATCCTAGGTTGCCATTCCGTCCTAGGAGAACGAAGAGAGGACATTCTCATGTATAATAAGGGGTTAATGAGAATGCAAGGCCCAAGCATGTTAATGTTGGGTGACAAAGGTACTAATCCTTTCACACCTCCCTCTGATTGGCACAGATGGACCAAGCAGGGATGGAGGAAAAGAGCACTTGTGCCAGGAGAAAACAAATTTCATGGCACAATGTGGGTGAAAGGTCTAAAAGGTCAGGTGTGCTGGCAGGGTGACTGGAAAGGCAGTGTAAATCTGCTATTGAAGGTCACACTCCCAGAATCGATGCACCGATCCAAAGGTTTGTTAAAAGGTACATTGCAGTACAATGGGTACATGCAAAAGGTGGAGTGTGTGATTCAGGGGTACCTTGTCTTGGTTATGCAGAGTGAGATGGTTCCAGATTGGAGAGGAACGAGCAGGAGGCGTCAATTCTCTTACCAGAGAGACGCAGGGGACAACATCACACTCTGGAGCTACCAACAGAGAGTGCCTCTAAAACAACTATACACACGTAAAGGCTGGAAAGCCGAGGGTGGGTGGTTCTCGAAACAAGAAGTAAAAATCGAGATCAAGCCACATTTCCAGGTGACAAAGAGGGTGGGGAGAGCAGTCCCGGGGGAGGGAACGCCAACACAGGGAACCCCATTCACACCACACGGGTCACAACAGGGGACGATATTACACAGTCCATATGCAGCAGCTTATCCTCATGATAGTTGGGTAAGTGAAGAGGTACTCTTAATTGAAAAATTGCAGAGAGTACAGTCTTCCCGACCTCAGGTACATATTGTGCCTCGGGACATAACGGGGGAAGAGGTCCAATCAGGACAGTTGGCGACATATGTTGTCAGGGAGATGCTAAAAGATCCTGTGCAACTGAGATTGGACAAGGGGAGGTATATCGATTTTTCTGGAGAAGGATCTTTTGCATGGCAGCTTCGAGATGTTTGGGTGAACAAATGGAAACGGTGCAAGATTCCTTTAGGCACCGCCACTTCCTTAGTTCCCACCTCAACCCAGGTCTTACACCAGGACCTGAGAGGTCAACCTTTTTTGGTGCTAGACGGGGAGGTGAAACAAGTAGAGTTGTCCTCATGCGGGCAATTCTCACAGAGGTACCTGCGTTGGCCGGGGCCAGCCAAATTTAGTGAAAAAGCCTGCGGGCTCAAGAACGCAGGAGGCGAGGCTACCATTCAAAAGATCCACCCTGAAGCCCAACCGATAGTTCCGGTGGCTGAAGGAAAGGTTTGGTTTTTTAGCATAAGTTCTAATGATACATTCAAGGTATATTCTCATAATTGTTCCGATAAGGGGGAGTTTCCAAGGGGAACATATTGGGTGAGTGGAGATCCCATATGGATCCTGTCATCCAGGTTGGATGACGTTGTTTCTCAAATTGTTAAGAAAAATCTAAAGGTTAAAGTTTCACGGGTAGTTCCCGTCCTGAAAGAGAACACGACATGGGACAAAGGGGAACAGGGTTTGATCCAAGACGACCACATTTTGTTACAAAGGTTAAACAAACAGTACACTAAGTTAGAGGTAAGATTTCACCATGATACAGGTGATCTTAACGAGGTAGAACACAAAAATGAGCAGGTGAGTGCCAGTCTGATCTGGTGGACAAAGGTTCCGGTGATGTTCCAGGGACACTCGGACTGGGCCTCTGCAGTTCCAAAGTTCTTTCTACGCCCACTGGTCGTCTGGATGGGGATGACAACTTTAGGCATCATTATCCAGGTGAGTTTGCGTGTTGAAATTACGTAAAACAAATTAACCTGGTCCAGAGCGTGGTGCCTCATAAACAATCTCATGAACCGATATTTTCAAATTAAGGGATATACAGGGTTACGGGTATAGGTTTAGTAGTACCTGTGATGGAGCTGATTGTATAAAGGCGCTCTTTTAGAAGGCACCTGGCACTGCTCCATCGAGTAACAACCAAACGAGTTTCACTTTTCTGTGGTCATGCAAGTTTGTGAGTGATACGCAAGTGCTGAGCATGTGGTATAGAGGGATTTAGAAGTAGGGCCTCCCCAGAGAGCCTGGTTACAGGAAGACCAAGAGGTCTTGCTCTCTAGGGCTGAGCTCTCGGATTCCGAATTTCGAGTTTGCCATCGGAATTTGGCAGTTCCGAGTAAGCACTCGAAACTCGAAAATTCTGCAATTCCGAGTACCGAATTCGTGTTTACATTGAAGTCAATTGTGCTAAATTCCGTGGTGAATTGTGAAGCCCCCGTACATGCTATCATCACCAAATTTGGCATGTATATTAAGCAGATTAGTAGGAACATGGTAAAAAAAAATTTTGTGAAAAGAGCTTATAGTTTTTGAAATAAACGATTTTAAAGTTTCATAGGAAAAATGATTTTTAAACTGTGTAAAATGACACTGCTGCAGAGCAGGTTACTGCATTCCGAGTTCTGTATACATACTGTATACATTTCATGAAAACAGACAGCTTGAGGTCCCCCCTCCCAAGCCTCCTTAACCCCTTGTCCCCCATGCAGGCTGGGATAGCCAGAATGCGGAGCCCCGGCCACGTGGGGCTTCGCACCCTGAGCTATACCAGCCCGCATGGTCCATGGTATGGGGGGGCTCTGGAGGAGAGGGGCGGCCAACCTCCCCCTCTCCCCCAGAGCCCTTGTCCAATCCATGGACAATGGGCTCTTCCCCACCTCCGGTGCCCCAGGAGAAGGTGGGGGCCGCCGACGTCCTGGGGGGTTCATGGTGCCATCCGGGGTTCCCCTTTAACAAGCGGACCCCGAAAGCCGCCCCCTCCCCAGGAGAAATGAGTATAGGGGTACACGGTACCCCTTACCCATTTCAGCAGAGTTAAAAAAAGAAATAAAAACACGACAATGAAAAAAGTCCTTTATTGTTCTAAATTAACCAGGGATACTTACCTTGGGATAATCTCACGCCAGTAACCTCAGGAGTGGTCCCACGCCAGTATCCTCTTAGGATATCTCACCACCCTCCCACACTGACGAACTCCCACCACTGAATGGTCACAGTCAGCCTCTGCATCTGTATAGCAGAGGCTGAGAACACGAAAATTTTGCCTTTAAAACAAGAAATTTCGGCAAACAGTGATGCAATCAAAATGGCCACTGGGAAATCCCCGATCGCTGGAGGCCACACTAGAGTGGCGAAACCAGTGATTTTTCACATAGATGGTGGGTCCAGGTGACCAGAGCAGGAGGTGCCCTAATCCCCTGGACCCACCCATTCATGTGAAATAACGCGTATTCTGACACTCTGAGGTGGCCTCCGGGGAACGGGGATTCCCCAGCAGCCATTTTGTTTATGACACTGTTTGCCGAAAATTCTTATTTTAGCAAACAATTTTCGTGTTTCTAGTTTATGCAATACAGATTGCAGAGGCTGTCTACAGCCATTCATCCCCAGGAGTTCTGCAGGATCGGCAGGTGCGCGGGACCTCCTAAGAGAATAGAGGGGGGCACAGCGCAGGAAGGTGGGAAAGTGGGCACAGAGCGGCGGGGAGGGGGGAAAAGTGCGCACTCCCCCCCCCCCCCCCCACCTCCAGAATTTCAGCCAGCCAGCGGAACGGCTTACCGAGAGCGATAGCTCTGTGTGCCGCTGGTCTGGTATTCTGCACTGACACTGTCCAATCACGCTCTCGCAGTACTTCCTGTGAGAGCGTAATTGGACAATGCAATGCAGGAGACCAGACCAGCAGCGGCACACAGAGCTCTTCTCTCGGTAAGTGATTCCCGCTCGCTGCCGCTGCTGGCTGCAATTTTGGAGGGGGAGCACGGAAGGTTGACCCTAGGTGAGGGAGGGGGGAAGGCTTCCACTCCTCCCCGCCACTCTGTGCCCACTGCCCCCCCCTTCCAGCATGGGGGCCCCCACTAACTGGTGACCTGCCTACCTAAACTGGGGACACCTATAGACCTGGGTATATCTATACTGGGGACACCTATATACCTGCCTACCTAAACTTGGAAACTTGACAGCGAGCGGGAATCACTTATCGAGAGAAGAGCTCTGTGTGCCGCTGCTGGTCTGGTCTCCTGCATTGCATTGTCCAATTACGCTCTCACAGGAAGTACTGCGAGAGCGTGATTGGACAGTGTCAGTGCAGAATACCAGACCAGCGGCACACAGAGCTATCGCTCTCGGTAAGCCGTTCCGCTGGCTGGCTGGAATTCTGGAGGTGGGGGGTGGGGGAGTGCGCAAGGGGGGGGCCCTAGGTGAGGGAGGGGAGGCTTCCCCCCCTCCCTGCCGCTCTGTGCCCACTTTCCCACCTTCCTGCGCTGTGCCCCCCTCTATCCTCTTAGTAAATCCCGCGCACCTGCCGATCCTGCAGAACTCCTGGGGATGAATGGCTGTAGACAGCCTCTGCAATCTGTATTGCATAAGCTAGAAACACGAAAATTGTTTGCTAAAACAAGAATTTTCGGCAAACAGTGTCATAAACAAAATGGCTGCTGGGGAATCCCCGTTCCCCGGAGGCCACCTCAGAGTGTCAGAATACGCGTTATTTCACATGAATGGGTGGGTCCAGGGGATTAGGGCACCTCCTGCTCTGGTCACCTGGACCCACCATCTATGTGAAAAATCACTGGTTTCGCCACTCTAGTGTGGCCTCCAGCGATCGGGGATTTCCCAGTGGCCATTTTGATTGCATCACTGTTTGCCGAAATTTCTTGTTTTAAAGGCAAAATTTTTGTGTTCTCAGCCTCTGCTATACAGATGCAGAGGCTGACTGTGACCATTCAGTGGTGGGAGTTCGTCAGTGTGGGAGGGAGGTGGGATGTCATAAGAGGATACTGGCATGGGACCACTCCTGAGGTTACTGGCATGAGATTATTGCAAGGTAAGTATCCCTGGTTAATTTAGAACAATAAAGGACTTTTTTCGTTGTCGTGTTTTTATTTCTTTTTTTAACTCTGCTGAAATGGGTAACAGTACCGTGTACCCCTATACTCATTTCTCCTGGGGAGGGGGCGGCTTTCGGGGTCCGCTTGTTAAAGGGGAACCCCGGATGGCACCATGAACCCCCCAGGACGTCGGCGGCCCCCACCTCCTCCTGGGGCACCGGAGGTGGGGAAGAGCCCATTGTCCATGGATTGGACAAGGGCTCTGGGGGAGAGGGGGAGGTTGGCCGCCCCTCTCCTCCAGAACCCCCCCATACCATGGACCATGCGGGCTGGTATAGCTCAGGGTGCGAAGCCCCACGTGGCCGGGACTCCGCATTCTGGCTATCCCAGCCTGCATGGGGGACAAGGGGTTAAGGAGGCTTGGGAGGGGGGACCCCACGCTGTCTGTTTTCATGAAATGTATACAATATGTATACAGAACTCGGAATGCAGTAACCTGCTCTGCAGCAGTGTCATTTTACACAGTTTAAAAAACATTTTTCTTATGAAACTTTGAAATCGATTTGCTCAAAAACTATAAGCTCTTTTCACAAATTTTTTTTTTACCATGTTCCTACTCATCTGCTTAACATACATGCCAAATTTGGTGATGATAGCATGTACGGGGGCTTTACAATTAACCGCAGAAGTTAACACTATTTAATTCAATAGAAATGCACTCGGAACACGAAAATTCAGAACACGAAACTCGGTTTTCGCATGCGGTACACGAAATTTCGACGAAATCAGAATTTAGCTCTTCCGATCAGCCCTATTGCTCTCTCTCTTCGAGGAGTAACCACCGAGAGCAGAGAAGTTGTGTGAGCACGAACATCGAAAAGTGAAACATAAAAGAAAGAAACCAGGTACTGGGAGGTTCAGACGCGGGGATCTGCGGGTCAAGACGTTTTAGGGGGGATTGTTATAATTTAAGTAGGCCTCAGTTACTTGGCCTGAGTTTTATGTAAAAGGCTTGTCCGCAGTGTATGCCTTTAAAATCAATAGAGGTTTTGTGATCCAGGCAGAGGCATCTCAGGGTCTGCGTGTAGCAGAGGATACACGCAGATACTGAGAACATGTTCCTAAAAGAAGGCCATCAGCCTACTCTGACCTCCACGTACACCACAGGAACAGTAAACATCGGCCATATTTACTAAACATCCACATTCCTGCATTTAGGTCAAATGCCTCATTGATTATTAATCAAGTAGGTGGGTATGATGACACCACGAGTGGGTCCACCAATAATCTGATCTAGGGGGTGGCGAAGATGATGTCATATTTAACTCTTTCCTAGTCGGTATTAAACCCGGAGTGAGCGATGGAGAGAGCATTCTGCTTCTTCCTTCTGCACTAGCTCGCAAGGCCGACTGGGACCTCTAAGCATGTTCTTCCTTTCTGTAATCTGACATAATGTATGCTGTACATAGGTAGTCTAGATGTAACATAGAGTAGATACAAGAAGACCTGGGTATCTTCAGTAGGAAGATACTCAAGCAGCTGTAACGCAACATGGAAGTCTGCTTTGCCAAGAGATAAACTGTATCTATCTGTATTTCTGTTACCTGAATAAATAACGTAAACATTGAAGAAGCCTGAGAAAGTCTATCTCCTGTTTGCTGTGTGGAGAGTCAAGTGATCTCACAATCTGTGAGACGGTGGTGTCGAAGCAAGGTGATAAGAACAGTTTATAACAGTATGACCGAGCAATAAACCGTGAAAGCTGCAGTGGTCTGAATGGAGAAAAAGGCTCTGGTCCTTAAAGAGAACCTGTACTGAGTAAAAATATTTAAAATAAACACATGAGGTAACTTCAAATGAACATTACATAGTTACCTTGCCATCATTTCCTCTCAGAAGCTCACCCTTTTCTTCTGACAATAATCCTTTCCAGTTCTGACAACATTTTGTCAGATCTAAAATATATCAGTTGCTGGCAGTTATAGCTGAGAGGAAAACTGATGTACCAGGTAATGTCCATGTTTCCCTATGGCTCAAGTGGGCGATGTTACAGTTTAACTGTGTGCTGACCAGAAAGCTGTTATGGGTAATGGCCATTTTCAAAATGGAGGATGGAAAATTCCCTTGATCACAGTGAACAAACAGGATGCAGGAGAGGAGAGAGACACTGAGGAGTAGACTACATGGAAGGTAAGTATGACTTGTGTATGCTTATTTTGACTTTTAATTTTCAGTTCAGGTTTTCTTTAAGGGGCGAAAAGACTGTGGTCCTCAAGTGGTTAAAATGCCCTTGTGGCTTAGATTACATGGATAAAACCACACAACCCTTACGAGATTGCATCTCTTCACATAAGACTGCCATTAGAGGGGAGAGCTGAGAACAGACAGTTGCCTGTCACTTTCAAGAGAACCCGAGGCGCGGTTCTCACAACAAAATCTGCATACAGAGGCTGGCTTTGCCTATCGAGCCCAGCCTCTGTTGCTAATCAGATCCCCCCTAAATCCCCCCTGCACTCAGCCAGACCCCATAAATCACAGCTGCGCTGTGCTTACCTTCCTAACGTCCCTCTCGGCGCTCCCCCAGCCTCCTGCAGAGCTCAGGTCCCCGCCCGTGTCCCTTCCCTCCAATCAGGAGGCGGGGGAGAGTGGAGACTGACGTTAGGAAGCTAAACACAGCCACTGCTGACACGCTGCATGTCGGCAGCGCAGCTGAGATTTATGGGGTCTGGCTGAGCGCAGGGGGGATTTAGGGGGGATCTGATTAGCAACAGAGGCTGGGCTCTATAGGCAGAGCCAGTCTCTGTATGGGGATTTTGTTGTGAGAACCCCACCTCGGGTTCTCTTTAAGGACCACAGACATGCTGTCTCACAGCTTAGAGTACATGTTATTGATCATGTGTCGTTCAGTGTGCGGAAAGGAGATCGTCATAAGTTATTACTTAAAAAAGAGGCAATGTAGACCAGAAAATTGGATACTTTTGGACGAGGGGGGATGAATAAGGAGTGTGATCTGTCACCATGTATATAGGGGGGTATTGTATTGTTCCTTGTTTGTGGGTATTGGTTTAATGTAATATTGGGCTTTTGTGAGGATCCATGTGGCTGCCTGCGCAGGCAGGCAGCCTTTTGACCACTGTTCAGGTCTGCATTCTGCAGGTCTCTGGAAGAGAGACCTTTTCTCAGTATTGCAGCTTGCTGCTGAGGAATTTGCATATGTTTGTCATGCAGATTGCCTAGCCACATCCTTTGTAGGCTTGCTCTATAAATACTATGTGATATCACAGACCTGGGCTGGTCATAAGAGTTAGTCCTGTGGAACACTCACCTGGAGTGTCAGCCTTGCTCTTTGTTTAAAGATTAGCCTAGAGTAATTCCTGGGACTGCACTAGGCAGGTTTCCCTAGTGCAGTTAGGATTACTTATCTGTTTTGTTTGTCTGTTGCGATTGTCCTGTCCCAGTGGTGGTCAACAGGAAATCGTTCTGTGTGTCTGGGTGCTAACCGGAACAGCGGTTGTTACTGGTAGCCCCTTCTGATCTGTTTCCCTGGATCGCACCAGCCTCTTGCGCTAGTGCTGTGGATCCTTCTGGTCTGCTACTCTGTACTTGGATCGCACTAGCATCTTGCGCTAGCGCTGTGGATCCTTCTGTTCTGTCTTCCTGGATCGCGCTAGCCACTTTCGCTAGTGCTGTGGATTCTATCGTTCGCTTATTCATGTTTTCGTGTGTCTGTCTTGTCTGCTACGAACGCTTGCTGGAGGCTCGGTGAGGTAACCGTTAAGCAAGCGCTCGCGTCCTCTGTTTCATGTTTGTCTGTCGGTGGTTAGTTAGGCGTGTTTGTCTCTATTGTGCTTATCATGTGGAGACCGCGCATAAACGCGTGCACTGTTGCGAATGAGTGCGGTGTTCGCGTTTAGCTAGCGTTTGTTATTTTCCGTGTCTTCTCATTGTATTATTTGCTGTGCCTTTGCTACTCTTGTGCTCTGCCTTGCTGTAGCCTTGTGTCACCTCTGGCAATCACCTCTCTCGCGATTGCGTTCCTGCTTACTATCTGTTGTTGTGTATGCACCGTCGCGGGTTGGCGACTAGTTTGGTGCACACACATACAATCTGTCACTTTGCTCTCTCTTCTTCAGGGCTATCTTGCCCTGCGTTTCTTCCCTTCGTACAATTCCTGTCTGGCGTGTGTGGCAGGGCAGAGGAGCTGTTCCTCTGCACTCCACAGCTCCCCCTGTCGACAGGAATTTCCCTCTACAGGTGCATTGCACCTTTTGCTAGGTTCCCGCAAATTATACGTTTGTGGAGGATTTCCGCAGTGTCAGCACACGTCTTGTGCGCTGATCACGGAGAGAATTCCACAATCGTTACAGCTTTGCTTTATTTACAAATGACTCTGGAAGGCAATGAAGGAGAATGCTGAGACCGGTATGCTAAGGTGCCCTGAGGTTATTATTTGGTTGTTGTGACGACCCTTGCTCATCCCCTTAATTGTTACATGTGGGCAGCGCTCTTTAGCATTGTGGTTGCTTAGTTACCTGTCATATCTGGACAGGGAACGTCACATGATAGCTGGGGTTTGCCTGGTGCAGCTGATGATGTGGCACAGTTGCCTAGATAGGATGCTGCATGGCTTTGTTTACCATTTACCACGGCGCTTGAGTCATCAACACACATGATTATTATCACGTGGCTCATGATGCTTTTGACGTCAGTGTGAGGAGGGGCTGGGCACTTGGGGGATCCAGGATGGAAGCTTGTTTGTGGTAAGTGTATGCGCATTGTAGGTGGGCGCTTGTATGGAAATTCCCAGGGGGTGGAGTCGAAAACCTATTTTGCATGTAAGGTGATTAGTTCCCCCTCAGGTCCACTGGTCTCTGCGCTCTTCTGATTGGCTGAGCAGGAGCCTTCTGATTGGCTGCTCTGATAGTGATATGCTATTTAAATGGCGATATGAATGGAGGTTAGTGTGATGGTTATGCCTCTTGACTTGACAAAGGGCTTGATACCCAAAACAGCGGAGCTGTCACTGCAAGGCTTGTGACATCATGCTTTTTTAACCATTTATAAATAAAAGAGCTATTTTACAGAAGACGGTGCTGACTCATCTTGGATTTTACTATAATATTTCAGTATCTTCCATTGCTCCATCTGATCTAGATCTGATGCTCAAAAGCCCATTGAAGGCCCTTTTAACCACTTCCCGACCGCCCAACGCACAGAGGCGGCCGGAAAGTGGACCCCGCAAGGACCGCCGCATGCACAGAGGCGGCGGTCCTTGTAGGGGCATGGGCGGCGCGATCGCGTCATTCGTGCCGCGATCGGCCGCCGGGGACTGGCTCCGCCCACCTCACGCTGTAACCCGCCGGCTGTTCGGAAGCGCCGGCGGGTTACTAGCACCTGGATCGCCGCATACAAAGTGTATAATACACTTTGTAATGTATACAAAGTATATTATACAGGCTGCCTCCTGCCCTGGTGGTCCCAGCGTCCGAGGGACCACCAGGGCAGGGTGCAGCCACCCTAGTCTGCACCCAAGCACACTGATTTCCTCCCCTGCCCCCTGATCGCCCACAGCACCCCTCAGACCCTCCCCCCCTGCCCACCCCCCAGACCACTGTTTGCACCCAATCACCCCCCTAATCACCCATCAATCATTCCCTGTCACTATCTGTCAACGCTATTTTTTTTTATTCCCTAAACTGCCCCCTGCTCCCTCCTGATCACCCCCCACCCCTCAGATTCTCCCCAGACCCACCCCCAGACACCCCCCCACCCCCTGTGTACTGTATCTATCCCCCTGATCACCTGTCAATCACCTATCAATCACCTGTCAATCACCCATCAATCACCCCCTGTCACTGCCACCCATCAATCAGCCCCTAACCTGCCCCTTGCGGGCAATCTGATCACCCACACCAATAGATCGCCCGCAGATCCGATGTCAGATCACCTCCCAAGTGCAGTGTTTACATCTGTTCTCTACCCTAAACACCCACTAATTACCCATCAATCACCCATCAATCACCCCCTATCACCACCTGTCACTGTTACCCATCAGATCAGACCCTAATCTGCCCCTTGTGGGCACCCAATCACCCGCCTACACGCTCAGATTCCCCTCAGACCTCCCCTTATTAATTTGCCAGTGCAATATTTACATCTGTTCTTCCCTGTAATAACCCACTGATCACCTGTCAATCACCCATCAATCACCCCCTGTCACTGCCACCCATCAATCACCCCCTGTCACTGCCACCCATCAATCAGCCCCTAGCCTGCCCCTTGCGGGCAATCTGATCACCCACCCACACCAATAGATCGCCCGCAGATCCGACGTCCGATCACCTCCCAAGTGCATTGTTTACATCTGTTCTCTACCCTAAACACCCACTAATTACCCATCAATCACCCCCTGTCACTGCTACCTATCAGATTAGACCCCTCTCTGCCCCTAGGGCACTCAATCACCCGCCCAAACCCTCAGATCCCCCTCAGACCCCCTTCCGATCACCTCGCCAGTGCATTGATTGCATCTATTTTCCCCTCTAACCACCCCCTGAGACACCTATCAATCACCTCCTGTCACCCCCCTAGCACTCCTATCCATCAGATCAGGCCCAATACAACCTGTCATCTAAAAGGCCACCCTGCTTATGACCGGTTCTACAAAATTCGCCCCCTCATAGACCACCTGTCATCAAAATTTGCAGATGCTTATACCCCTGAACAGTCATTTTGAGACATTTGGTTTCCAGACTACTCACGGTTTTGGGCCCGTAAAATGCCAGGGCGGTAGAGGAACCCCACAAGTGACCCCATTTTAGAAAAAAAGACACCCCAAGGTATTCTTTTAGGTGTATGACAAGTTCATAGAAGATTTTATTTTTTGTCAAAAGTTAGCGGAAATTGATTTTTATTGTTTTTTTTCACAAAGTGTCATTTTTCACTAACTTGTGACAAAAAATAAAATCTTCTATGAACTCGCCATACACCTAAAGGAATACCTTGGGGTGTCTTCTTTCTAAAATGGGGTCACTTGTGGGGTTCCTATACTGCCCTGGCATTTTAGGGGCCCTAAACCGTGAGAAGTAGTCTAGAAAACAAATGCCTCAAAATGACCCATGAATAGGACGTTGGGCCCCTTAGCGCACCTAGGCTGCACAAAAGTGTCACACATGTGGTACCGTCGTACTCAGGAAAAGTAGTATAATGTGTTTTGGGGTGTATTTTTACACATACCCATGCTGGGTGGGAGAAATCTCTCTGTAAATGGACAATTGTGTGTAAAAAAAATCAAACAATTGTCATTTACAGAGATATTTCTCCCACCCAGCATGGGTATGTGTAAAAATACACCCCAAAACACATTATACTACTTCTCCTGAGTACGGCAGTACCACATGTGTGGCACGTTTTTACACCCTAAGTACGCTAAGGGGCCCAAAGTCCAATGAGTACCTTTAGGATTTCACAGGCCATTTTGCGACATTTGGTTTCAAGACTACTCCTCACGGTTTAGGGCCCCTAAAATGCCAGGGCAGTATAGGAACCCCACAAATGACCCCATTCTAAAAAGATGACACCCAAAGGTATTCCGTTAGGAGTATGGTGAGTTCATAGAAGATTTTATTTTTTGTCACAAGTTAGCAGAAAATGACACTTTGTGAAAAAAACAATTAAAATCAATTTCCGCTAACTTGTGACAAAAAAATAAAATTTTCTATGAACTCACCATACTCCTAACGGAATACCTTGGGGTGCCTACTTTATAAAATGGGGTCATTAGTGGGGTTCCTATATTGCCCTGACATTTTAGGGGCCCTAAACCGTGAGGAGTAGTCTTGAAACAAAAATGACCTGTGAAATCCTAAAGGTACTCATTGGACTTTGGGCCCCTTAGCGCAGTTAG
Organism: Hyperolius riggenbachi; assembly: GCF_040937935.1. Classification (NCBI taxonomy): domain Eukaryota; kingdom Metazoa; phylum Chordata; class Amphibia; order Anura; family Hyperoliidae; genus Hyperolius; species Hyperolius riggenbachi. The sequence goes on along the minus strand of NC_090650.1, from coordinate 192,402,847 downwards.
GGTACAAAAAAGTGTCACACATGTGGTATCACCGTACTCAGGAGAAGTAGTATAATGTGTTTTGGGGTGTATTTTTACATATACCCATGCTGAGTGGGAGAAATCTCTCTGTAAATGGACAATTGTGTGTAAAAACAATCAAACAATTGTCATTTATAGAGATATTTCTCCCACCCAGCATGGGTATGTGTAAAAATACACCCCAAAACACATTATACTACTTCTCTTGAGTACGGCGGTACCACATGTGTGGCATTTTTTTACACCCTAAGTACGCTAATGGGACCAAACTCTAGTGAGTACCTTTAGGATTTCACAGGTCATTTTGCGACATTTGGTTTCAAGACTACTCCTCACGGTTCAGGGCCCCTAAAATGCCAGGGCAGTATAGGAACCCCACAAATGACCCCATTCTAGAAAGAAGACACCAAAAGGTATTCAGTTAGGAGTATGGTGAGTTCATAGAAGATTTTATTTTTTGTCACAAATTAGCGGAAAATGACACTTTGTGAAAAAAAAACAATTTCAAATCAATTTCCGCTAACTTGCGACAAAAAATAAAATCTTCTATGAACTCGCCATACTCCTAATGGAATACCTTGGGGTGTCTTCTTTCTAAAATGGGGTCATTAGTGGGGTTCCTATACTGCCCTGGCATTTTAGGGGCCCTAAACCGTGAGGAGTACTTGAAACAAAAATGACCTGTCAAATCCTAAAGGTACTCATTGGACTTTGGGCCCCTTAGCGCAGTTAGGGTGCAAAAAAGTGCCACACATGTGGTATCGCCGTACTCAGGAGAAGTAGTATAATGTGTTTTGGGGTGTACTTTTACACATACCCATGCTGAGTGGGAGAAATCTCTCTGTAAATGGACAATTGTGTGTAAAAAAAATCAAACAATTGTCATTTACAGAGATATTTCTCCCACCCAGCATGGGTATGTGTAAAAATACACCCCAAAACACATTATACTACTTCTCCTGAGTACGGCAATACCACATGTGTGGCACTTTTTTGCAGACTAACTGCGCTAAGGGGCCCAAAGTCCAATGAGCACCTTTAGGCTTTACAGGGGTGCTTACAATTTAGCACCCCCCAAAATGCCAGGACAGTAAACACACCCCACAAATGACCCCATTTTGGAAAGTAGACACTTCAAGGTATTCAGAGAGGAGCATAGTGAGTCCGTGGCAGATTTCATTTTTTTTTTGTCGCAAGTTAGAAGAAATGGAATTTTTTTTTTTTTTGTCACAAAGTGTCATTTTCCGCTTACTTGTGACAAAAAATAATATCTTCTATGAACTCACTATGCCTCTCAGTGAATACTTTGGGATGTCTTCTTTCCAAAATTGGGTCATTTGGGGGGTATTTATACTATCCTGGAATTCTAGCCCCTCATGAAACATGTCAGGTGGTCAGAAAAGGCAGAGATGCTGGAAAATGGGAAAATTCACTTTTTGCACCATAGTTTGTAAACGCTATAACTTTTACCCAAACCAATAAATATAGGATGAATGTTTTTTTTTATCAAAAACATGTTTGTCCACATTTTTCGCGCTGCATGCATACAGAAATTTTACTTTATTTGAAAAATGTCAGCACAGAAAGTTAAAAAAATCTTTTTTTCGACAAAATTCATGTCTTTTTTGATGAATATAATAAAAAGTAAAAATCACAGCAGCAATCAAATAGCACCAAAAGAAAACCTTATTAGTGACAAGAAAAGGAGCCAAAATTCATTTAGGTGGTAGGTTGTATGAGCGAGCAATAAACCGTGAAAGCTGCAGTGGTCTGAATGGAAAAAAAGTGCCTGGTCCTTAAGGGGGGTAAAGCCCACGGTCCTCAAGTGGTTAATACAGTGAACAGGGGTCAGCATGGGCCCTCTAATCCTTATCTGTCTAAGCAGTCCCATGTTCTGATATCCCCCCTCCTGTCTAGCTTTACAATCTTCAAAAATGTGTTCTATAATGGCTCTTCTGTGATATCAGACTATTCAAACTAGCTTTCACTACCTACTTGCACCTGTGTGCCTTGGACACCCATAGCTTGGTTGCCAGTTCATTGATTGTCCTTCCTTGTAGGTAGGTACCTACTGCTACATATCAGAAACACTCACCAGAACTGTTGTTTTGGAGAGGTCCTCAACTTAAAGCAGATGAATAGTGTGCACTGCTATTTGAAAATGTTGCTCTTTTTTAATTAATGAAAAAAAATTGCAACAGCAATCAGATGCCACCAAAAGAAAGCTCTATTAGTGAGAAAAAAAGAGGTAAAATTCATTTGGGTGCTAAGTTGTATGACTGAAAAGTAAATCGTTTTAAATTTGTGAAGTACCAAATTGAAAAAAATGGCCGGGTCACTAGGGGGTATAAACCTCTGGTCCTCAAGTGGTTAATAAGGGGACCCCCAGAAGACTGCCCTCTCCTCAGGTGAAATAGGTCTAAGGTACTGAAGTACCACAAATAGTTAAAAAAATAAAAACACAATCACAAAAAAAGTATTTTATCATTCTAAATTAACAATAAATACTTATCTGTATTTAATAATCCCACCTAGTATCTTCAGGAAATGTCCCATACCAATATCTTCTAAAGTCCTGCCACTACTGCTGCACCCAACAAACTCTCTGTGAAGGTCCTGTTGATCGCAGCACCAGTGATTGGTACGGGCACCCCCAGGGCATGGGGTCTAAGTGAGCACAGGTCTTCAACAGCACACCCCAGAAGAGATGATGGGCAGCCACCCCTAGGGGGTAACAGACTACTTTGCTTTTCCTTGCCAGTGATAACAATGGAATGGATAATAACAGTAGGGGTGAACTGTATGGCGTGTTTCCATCCAAGCATGTGCGGACTAGAGATGGCCCGAACATCCGATTTTCGGTTCGCGAACTTCTGCAAAAAGTTCGGTTTGCGCGAACTTCCGCGAACCACAATAGACTTCAATGGGGAGGCGAACTTGGAAAACTAGAAAAATGTATGCTGCCCACAAAAGTGATGGAAAACATGTTTCAAGGGGTCTAACATCTGAGTTTTTGCATGGATGAGTGGGATAGACGCCAACAGTCCCGGGGAAAAATCTGAATTTGACGCAAAGCAGCGTTTTAAGGGCAGAAATCAGATTGAATGCTAAATTGCAGGCCTAAAGTGCTTTAAAACATCTTGCATGTGTATACATCAATAAGGGAGTGTAATTAGAGTACTGCTTCACACTGACACACCAAACTCCCTGTGTAACGCACCGCAAACAGCTGTTTGTGTTGTGACGACGGTGCTGAACTGGTGAGCACCATGGCGAGAGTGCAGGCGATAGCGGTTTTCAAGCCCTTATGGTCACCCGGCTGAGGTGATTGTCCAGCTGATCGAATTTGGTCTGTCCACAATGAAGCAACAACCTTATTATCTTGGGTGTGCCCTCCCCCCCTCCCCCCCCCCCGCGACACTCATATAGCCGGCGGTCATTGCTTCATTGTAATACGCAAGCCCCTTCACCGCGGCAAGGTAATGATCATGAAGAGGAATTGACACTTGTACATGCCTTTTGTTTTGTTGTTGCAGCTGCAGTGCAGCCAGAAAAATTAGGCAGACATGTACACGCAGCGGCCTTAAAAATTCAGGAATCCGCCTGGAGTCCTGGACCCTGTTGGTGGTGGTGGAGAAGGCAGTCAACCGGCCTGCAGGCAGAGATGCTGTGTGGGGAGCGACTTAGTCTTGGGGCAGGCAGTCACACGGCGTGCAGGCAGAAATGCTGTGTGTGGAGACTGACTTAGTCTTCGGGCAGGCCTGACCGTGCTTTGCAGACCACGTGGTCAGATGGTCCCTTGACCCAATGCTGTGTGCCAGAGATGACACCACTTGCCTTTCAACATCACGGTACAGTTTGAGTATCGCCTTTTTTGAGAAATAATTGCATATCTTCCACTCTTCCCTCAGGTGGTCATCCCATTGCAGTTTGTGCTTTGTAATCAAGTGCCTTCATAAGGTAGTTGTCCCTACGCGGGTCTTAGTCTTTCCACGCACAATTTTTGGTGGCTTAGAGTACAGATGGCATTGCTCTCATCTGAGGCAGACAAACAAAAAATGTCCACACCTCTGAGCCCTGGGGTGATGGCACTTTGGTGGTGGCGGCCAACTGAGTGTTAAGTGGGGTGCCAGAATCAGAGCAGGAGGAGGAAGATATGTCACGCTTCCATGCGGAATCTGAGAAAGATGAGGTGTTCTGTGTTAAATAGTCAACTACGTCCTGACAATATTGGGGGTTGATGGCACGTGCCTTCTTCTGAACACTGTACTTTGGTCGCGGGCCGCAGAAAATCATGACAGCGCGACCTCGAACAGACCTGCCAGGTGGCCTGCCTCTGCCTTTTGTTTTGTCCATATTGGGGGGATGTAGTGAAAGGTATGCACTGACTTGACTAATACAATGTGCAGTCAGTCACACAGGTGCAGTTAACAGGTATGCACGGAGTGGTATATCACACTGCGTGCGTTCACATAGGTAGGTGGGTGCACTGTGAACAACAGGTAGTAGGTATATGCAGTACTGGGTATTACAATGTTCACCTGTCACACACACAGGTAGTCACTGAATGTGCTGGGCCTGGCAGTGGCACACACACAGTATGGATTATCAAGGCTGTATATGCAACACAAGTGTCAGTGGGACACACACAAAAAAAAATAGATCACAAGAACAAGATTAGCTCTCAAAAGAGTTGTTGTGGGGTACTATTTTAGCAATAAGAATCAGCCAGGAGCAAGCTAACAAGCCTACAAGTAGAGTTGGGCCGAACCTCCGATTTTAGGTTCGCGAACCGGGTTCGCGAACTTTCGCGGAAGGTTCGGTTCGCGTTAAAGTTCGCGAACCGCAATAGACTTCAATGGGGATGCGAACTTTGAAAAAAAAAAAATTATGCTGGCCACAAAAGTGATGGAAAAGATGTTTCAAGGGGTCTAACACCTGGAGGGGGGCATGGCGGAGTGGGATAGATGCCAAAAGTCCCCGGGAAAAATCTGGATTTGACGCAAAGCAGCGTTTTAAGGGCAGAAATCACATTGAATGCTAAATGACAGGCCTAAAGTGCTTTAAAACATCTTGCATGTGTATACATCAATCAGGTAGTGTAATTAAGGTACTGCTTCACACTGACACACCAAACTGTTCACTGAACAGAACAGGTATGCAGTGGCGGGTTCACTGAACAGGTATGCAGTGGCAGGATCAATGAACAGGTATGCAGTGGCAGGATCACTGAACAGGTACGCAGTGGCAGGATCACTGAACAGGTATGCAGTGGCAGGATCACTGAACAGGTATGCAGTGGCAGGATCAATGAACAGGTATGCAGTGGCAGGATCACTGAACAGGTATGCAGTGGCAGGATCAATGAACAGGTATGCAGTGGCAGGATCAATGAACAGGTATGCAGTGGCAGGATCACTGAACAGGTATGCAGTGGCAGGATCAATGAACAGGTATGCAGTGGCAGGATCAATGAACAGGTATGCAGTGGCAGGATCACTGAACAGGTATGCAGTGGCAGGATCACTGAACAGGTATGCAGTGGCAGGATCACTGAACAGGTATGCAGTGGCAGGATCACTGAACAGGTATGCAGTGGGCTGAGGGCTCACTGAACAGAACAGGTATGCAGCCAGGAAGAAGTTAAGCCTAACTAATCTTTCCCTATGAGAGACTGCAGCAGCTCGCCCTACTCTCACTAATGCAGGCACACGAGTGGCCATAACGGCCGCCGCTGCCTGCCTTATATAAGGGGGGGTGGGGCTCCAGGGGCTAGTGTAGCCTAATTGGCTACACTGGGCCTGCTGACTGTGATGTAGAGGGTCAAAGTTGACCCTCAGGTGCATTATGGGGCGAACCGATTTTATGCGAACTTTTGCCGCAAAACGTTCGCGTGCGACACCCGCACGCGAACCACCTAAGTTCGCGCGAACCACGTTCGCCGGCGAACCGTTCGGCCCAACTCTACCTACAAGAGCCTAACTAATGTTTCCCTATGAGAGAGTCTGCACTGCAGCAGCTGTCCCTTCTCTATTTACTGCAGGCACACGAGTGAGTATAATGGCCGTCGGGGCTGCCTTTTATAAGGGGGGGAGTGGCTCCAGGAGGGAGTGTAGTCTGATTGGCTACAATGTGCCTGCTGACTGTGATGTAGAGGGTCAAAGTTGACCCTAATGGTGCACTATGGGGACAAACCGAACTTCCGGAAAAGTTCCCGGTCGTCACGATCGCGAACCACGGAACTTCGCCGGGAACCGTTCACCAGCCAACCGTTCAGGCCATCTCTAGTGCGGACTTCAGCAATGGATGTTTGCAGCGGTCGTTCACGCTAGATGGAAGATCATTAATTTGCAGAAGTCCATGTCTGCAAATGTGCAACTTACAAAAATTGGTTCCAGTTGCTAATCAACAGTATAAAAGTCAGTGTCTTTCAGGCAGCTTTCAGTTCGCTGCAGCTAGGTTAGCCTATAGCCTTGTGTTTTGGCCCACTGATCCAATTGATACCTGTGTTGATCCCCGACTTGTTACTCAACTATCGATATCATAAGTAAACAAAAAGCTTAATGCACACCTATGATTGCTTGCTATACCACAACATGGTTTGAACATCTGAAGGTGCCACTTCCAGATGAGAAAATAAGCTTAGTATAATATTGCAAGTCCCCATATTGTCCCCCGACAATAGGGGGACTTCCCCTTATATTCTACTAGGTGAGTTATGTGTGGTTAAGGTGGAAAGTTTATATATTTGGAACTTGTTCCTGTTGCTAATTGATTGGAGGGTGGTGACTGGATGGGAGTGTCCCCAGTCAGGTATAAAAGTGGACAGGTAGCTGGGGTTGGTGCATTGGCTTTTAGAAAGCCCACTGGGTGAAACGATGGTCAACCATCCTACACACCTCCATACTGCTGCCTGTGTCCAATAAGTACACATTCGAGTAAAGTGGTTGCTTATGGATAGCAACCTAACTTTGTGAGTATATTTCTCTCTATTATATACATATCCTGGTGCCTCGTCGATAATACACCAGATCGGGCTCCCGGTCTCCCTGTGCCTTTTTTGTTTCCCACAAGAGCCTGACTATCAGGACATGTACAACAAATAAAAAAAAAACAAATACTTATACTGAAGTGAATGCAAGTAGTAGAACGAGTGCAGGTTTAATAGTTAGTTAAAAATGAAATCACTGCAGTTGTTAATATTAACATGGCAGTCAGATGCTCTTACCAATGGCTTTTGGAATGCTTTATTGTGGGCCATGGGGAAGCAATAAATCATTCCTTTGATGCAAGAGGAGATTCCCCTCTCTTGAGCTGTTACATCATTAGACTTTCCCAATTACATACTTCCAAAAGCTGTAGGTAAGAGCATCCAAAGGCTGACTGTCATGTTAATACAAACAACTAACCGCAGTGATTTACTTTTTAACTATTAACCCTGTACTCTTGCTAATACTTTCTTTTACTTTAGTATCAGATTTTTTTTTTTTTTTTTTTTTTTTTAATACATTTGGTGATAATGGTCTTTTAACTCATCTCAAATGTCAATGATCACACTTAATTTTTTTTGTTTTGTTTTTTTTCTTATTTTACTTTATTGTATAACAAGCTATAATGGACTTAAATAGACAGAAAAGTATCTTTTCACATTGATGGTAACTTCATTAGAACTTTATGTATGTATAATAGTTGTTATGAGTGGTTTAAAATTACCTGTCTTTAATTACCAAAGCAGTTAGAAGTTCTTTTACACTGAAACCAGACAAGTTGTACAGAGTGCAAGTTTTTCTGTGGTTTAAAGATGGCAATCCAGTATCAGATGGTGGACAACTCTGTAAAATAAAATGTATAATATTGTTAATTATTGATTATCATGAGGTTAAACTTACAAAGCTATAATCTTAATTTTATTTTTTTTTTAGTGTAAGACTAAGCACAGAATCTGTCACAACTGATGGACTTTGATACTAACAGTAGGAGTCTAAGCACTAGATGAGACGATAATGTGAAACATGGTCTAAATGTATAGCTTATGAACTGAAATTAATAATGATGGGTATAGTTATTAAATTAGATGGGCAGAAGGACCTCAATACATTAATCATAATGCAGCAGGAAAAAAACCCGAAAAAATAACTATGCTTTTCACCTGATGAGCAGTTACTTTTGGGGTTCAGCTCAATGCTGCACTTAGCTTTTTTGTTCACTTTAGGAGAATATTTACTTAAATGCTACTATAAGTAACATTTTTTAATGAGCCCTTTAAAGTGAAACAGAGATGAAGCACCCTCATGTAATTTACTAATTTATCAGTGGGAACATTAGAGAAAACACCTACCCTGCTCCCTGTTTCATCTTTCTCTGCTCAGTCTGCCTGTTATCAGCTCTGATAAGAATCCCAGACTGAGCATTCAGTCTAGGTTTAACCCGGAATCATTATAGCTGAGTCAGTCTTCTGTGAAGTCTTTACAAACCCAAGCCTGCCCCCTCCTGGCTCAGCATTCCTGCTTTGCATACTCACAGCATCACAGAGAGCTCTGATGACATGTGAGGAGCTGCTCCTGCCGAAAAAGAAGCTCTGAAACAATAGACAAGTGTGGCTGCTGTAGTATTTCATCTGTGATCTGTGTGCAGTCAACATCATTATCTATGCAGCCATCATCATTTTCTGTGCAGTTTCATTCCTACGAGAGACACTTCCTACAGGCAGCCACACAGACAGCATACCAGAATAATAAGGTTGAATGCACACAGATAAAAGGCTGCAGCAGAAGCCCTGCTTGTCTATAGTTTCATAGAGCCTAGACAGCACATTCAGAACATCTCATAACCCAGAAGCAGAACTGGTATGAGCCGACGGCCATATTGGATTTTTCCTGGCGCAATCATGGATAAAAAACACTCAAAATGGCACACCAGAGCGGTGAAATTATGAGGTAGAGCACTTCTTTACAAGCTATCGATTGATATGTTTATTTTGTGTGAAACACTACAACATGTCTAGTATTGGAAGTAAACATCTCCCCAGATGACTAGCCTATTACTGTAAAAAGTAACATTTTACTTTTTAACTTTATAGTTGGCACTTGGCACTCCTCTTGTAAATAAAAACAAAAAAAAATCTGAATTGAAGGATTTAAATTAATCATCCGGGTTCCATTGGAGATACCATACATTAGATGACAGATTAATTGGGTCAATACTGAACCTGGCAAGCATGGAACTGTCTTTTGTGGAGGGTGTGGGTGCTTGCTGATAAGTTATGGAGGATTCATATTATTAATAATATAAGATTAATACTTAGCTCCACTCATTAACCATATAATAGAAAACTGTAGACTCGCCACATTCAATGTAATTGATAGTGGATTTACGTCAGGGGACTCAAATAAAATGTATTCTTAAAGCATATTTTTTTTCTCTTAAATATTTTTTATCTCAGTGTTGTTGTTTTTTTAGAGGGGTGGTATTTGATCAATTCCTTATGAAGTAGAAAGCAACATAAGCACCTGATACTATTAGTATGCCAATGACAATGGTTCATTAAAAAATGTTAATATTTTGTCCTGCCTCCTCTGCAATGCATCCCAATGTTAAAAGCCATGTATGTGGGTTAGCTTTTTCCCTTGTGTCTCCTAATGTTGTGGTATTTTCATACTTATCAAACAACAGAGGAATGTGTGCATCAAACACCAAGTGAAACCTTATATATCTGGCTTTGCAAATTTGGCCTAATTGGCTTAATCAAGAGGCATTGCCAGAATATGCAGGGTCTTACAACTAATTACACCACAAAATTTTGCCCTGTGGGTCTGTGCAGCATTTAGCACTTTAACAGGTCGCCACGGGTAGACTCCCTATGCCCCCAAATAGGTAGGGGTGCCTATTGGCAAGTGAAAGCAAATGCAGATTTGCATGAACAATGCCTCTTGATTAAGCCAATTAGGCCAAGTTTTCAAAGCCAGATAAATCAGGTTTCACTTGGTGCTTGATGCACACGTTCTTCTGTTGTTGAAATAATTTTATATTTATTTTCCTCCTCTGTGTAAAGATCTGTGGTTGATTTGATCACTGCATCAGCTGCAATCCACTGTTGTCTTGTATTGTTAGGTGCTGTATTATTATTGTATATTGTAATGTAATGCTTTGTATTAATAATTACCTTGTAGGTAATAACCTGTACAGCTAATGGTATAGTCTTTCAGCTTTTTTTATTACTCCCATACTCCAACTGACAAATACCTCAAGTGCAGTGCTACACAACGTAACTGTTGCTTCTCCACCACCGGACCAAAGCTACATTTTCAAATTGTGCCAGCTTTTTCTCTCTCTGCAGGGAATTGCTGAGGCAGCATCCTATGTAGGGTATGCACAGTGCGCAGTAAGCATGCGTAGTAAGGCACGCAATCCATTTAGCGGAAGCCTACTCACTGCTCACCAACTTGCCCATAATGTGCACTATTGCCTGCAGAGGGGAAAAAAGGCAGGGATCTTTGAAGGTGTAGCGTGGGCTGGCAGCAAAAAAGCAGCTGTTATGACATGTGGCACAACACTGGAGATTTTTGACAGTTGGGGGGGATTGACTGAAGGGATATACTATTAGCTTTATAGGTAAGGTAGTAAACTTCACCTGTACACGAGATGGTTCATTCCACATTTTTTATCAGCGTCTGTTTTAAACAGATGTTTTATAATCATTGTGTGTATATTAAAACACACACACACACACACACACACACACACACACACACACACACACACACACACACACACACACACACACACACACACACACACACACACACACACACACACACTGAAACTACGGTGAGAGTTTTAAAGCTATATATTTTTATAATATTTTTTTTTAAATATGTACACTGCCAAGTCTGAGTATCATAAGTCTAATTTATAAATTTGTACAACTTGCTGTACCTTCTTTAAGCTAAATTGTGAACTCAATAATAATAACATCCATAAAATAATAATTACAAATAATAAAAGAATGAAAAAATGCTGACCATGACACAAGATTTTTGGTTTTCATGGATTACATTTGTTACATTTTTATAGATGGAAATTTAAGAAATAATTTGTTTCTAATTTGTTATTGATCCTCCATATTTATATGCAAACTGTGGCTTTTAGCACTTACAAAGTACAACAAAAATGAAAAACATGTACTGCATTAACTAGACTTAATAAAAGTCTTTCTGAATATGCTGGATAGTTTTGTCAGATTAAACTGAAAGCAGTGACCTTATGGCTAAGAAGTGGGAAATAAGATGTTCACTTTTGATCAAAATTAAAGCACCATGAAAGGAAGAAACTCAAAGAAAGATTAAATTCACCAGGATTAATTATGTCTGCAATCAATTATAAAACCAGCACTTTATTCATGAGGTTATCTGAATGCTAATAAAAGTCATAACCTAAAGGAACATTACCCTGGATCCATTAGAGAAAATTAAACCATTATTATGACATTTAACCAACTGATGATGAACTGTACATAATCCTGTAAAGACAAAAACCTGATAGTAAGATAAAGGAGTAAAAACAGAAAATGGGTGCAAAATCAAGCTAAAAACTGTATAAAAAGAAGAAAGGAATGGAGGAAAATACCTGATTACTTCTGTATCTGCATCCCCCTGTGTTCTTATTCGTGTTTGCATTGTGAATACATGATAGATTCATGCTGAAATTGAGGATTCATTTAAAATTAAGAAATAATTCAAAGTAAGCAGCTATAGATGACATTCATCCCTAAACAAATCAATAAATCAGATTACAGTAATGGCAAGCAGAAAACTTTGATAAATTAATAAAGAAATGCCAGTTCATTTATCATTTCAGCAGTCTTTTCTTTATGCTTTTCTTCATTGTGCATGCATAATTTGTGTTATTTACATTGTGCTGATGCAGCAACAGGCATATACACTTCATTCATGCTGTATATAACATTAAAGTGCAGTACAACTAAGCAGACTATGCAACATCTCCCAGCTCCATTCCACCAATACTATAAGTGAGCTTAAACCCCCAACATTAAAATGTAAGTACCTCATCTGAGGTACTTAAAATATCATTCTAAACAGTTCCCCGTGATTTAAAGTATTTAATTTCTAAACTGAGGTAGACAATGGAAAAGAGAAAGAGAGCACACTCAAAATGTGTGTATATCAATTTGGCCAGCAGGCGGAGGACAGATCTCACCTTTAGGATGTGCTGGTAATACCCTTAAGGATATTCCAGCTGGAGGGCTTTTGTCCCTTTGAGCCAGGGAACAGGCTTGTCAATAGTGTCCTTCCTGTAGTGGAATCCGTCTACTCCCGCTGCTCCTCCATTCACCCCTGCCTCTATCAGTCACCAGCCGACCACACTCTGTTGTTGCTCTGTGAAGGAGGCCAGGGCTGTGCTGGTGTAGTCTCCCCTATAAACCACTTTGTCAGAAGGACCTGTGCTGGTAGGTATGAGAGGACGCCCTGAAAGCATTTAAATAATCTCCCCAGAGCGTCCACACATGCTAGTATTAGCCAGCAGGTGTGTCTACATGAATCGTGGGACAGCCAATCAAGTCCTAGGAGATGCTAGTCACATCATCGGGCATTAGTCTGCCACCCGAGACATTTCAGCGTGGTCAATATAACTGGGGTGGGGTGTAGCTATTTCCACCTCGGTTCCCCTGGTGTGGGTGTTACTGACTCTACTCGGCACCCTAAACAATCTTTTTTACAAGTGATTCATATCATCACTTCTTTGTACATATAGCTTTGCTTCTGATGGACTATTGGCTGACCAGCCACTATGCGACTTTTAGCATCCTATTGGCGAATCGGCCACCATGTGACCTTTAATCCCCACCTGACCATCAAGTGTTTTATGTTTTTAATTAATTAATACATGTATTTAAGCTTTACCATTGTAAAGAAAGAAAGAAAGGGGGCTGTTTTAGCGATAGCTACAAAAAACGAACCTTAACTGAACGAGGGGTAAAGAGTTTTACTTACCTGGGGCTATTACCAGCCCCCTGCAGCAGTCCTGCGCCCTCGGCGCCGCTCTGGAATCCTCTGGTCCCCCGCTGTCACTTAGTTTCGTTTTTGACCACTCACCAGTCGCCGGCCGCCATGCGTATTATTGGACGCATTCACCAATGCAATTAGCGCTATTGCGGACCGCAACACGTACAAAAATACGCGTTGCCGCATTCCGCACGCGTAGATATGTGACAACGCGTATTTTTGTACGCGTTGTGGTCCGCAATAGCACTAATTGCATTGGTGAATGCGTCCAATAATACGCATGGCGGCCGGCGACTGGTGAGTCGTCAAAAACGAAACTAAGTGACAGCGGGGGACCAGAGGATTCCAGAGCGGCGCCGAGGGCGCAGGACTGCTGCAGGGGGCTGGTAATAGCCCCAGGTAAGTAAAACTCTTTACCCCCCGTTCAGTTAAGGTTCCCTTTAACTTACATGCACGGACTCTGTGTCCCACACTACTGCTAGCCGTTCTTTCCTCCCGGCATCACTGTAGTCAGCAAACATGTGCCCACTGAGTGTGGCCAGTTTGTGACTGATAGAGGCAGGTGTGAGCGGAGGAGTAGCAGGAGCAGATGGATTCTATCACAGGAAGGACAACAACCAACAAGCCTGGTCCCTGGCTCAAAGGGAAAAAAGAACTCCAGGTGGAACATTCATAAGGGTATTACCAGCACATCCCAAAGGTGAGATCTGTCCTCAGCCGGCTGGCCAAATTGATACATTTTCAGTGCTCTCTCTCACTCTTTTTTCCATTGTTTCCTGAGTTTTCTCCTAGGCGCAGTGGCGTAGCAATAGGGGGTGCAGAGGTAGCAACTGCATCGGGGCTCCTGGGCCAGAGGGGCCCAACTCAAGAACAGTATTAGCTTTCTATTGGTTCTATACTGGTAATAATCACTTCTATAGATGCTTTTATTAGTAGAAATCTTTATCAAAATGTTCCCAAACCTCTCCTTGCACTTCTGACACTGTGGTTGTCCTTGGCAGGTTTTGGTGTGCAGTATCAATTGTTGTGTATAGAGCACTTAGGAGGGGGCCCAACATAAACCTTGCACCGGGGCTCATAGCTACGCCACTGCCTAGGTGATTCCCCCACACCTTGTTATAGAATGCCTTTTAAACCACTAGGAAAAAAGAAAATACTTCAACTAATTTTGCTAGTAATTTTGCCAACTTTTGGGTATTTTTTTCATTTGTAAATTGCTGAAAGGTTATTTTAAAGAGAATGTGAAAATAATCTTCTAGGAGAAAACTCAGGAGAAAAATTTAATTGCATATGGGCCATAGTGTGAATTTTTCCTTGGAACATGAAAGTCCATAGACTTTCTTTTTATCATTCACACTACAACAGTGAGTTGCTGTGCAGTGCATTTCAACTCTTTGGGAGTTAAAACTCATGGAAATGTGTGCAAATGCGTGGAAATGCATGGAGATGCATAGCAACTCACAAACCCATTTATACTTTTTTTTTCTTTTATTACGCCTTTTCATGCATTTCAACTCACTAAGGGCTGGTTCAGACGGACGTTTGGAGGCGTCGTGTTCGTTGGCGTCGCGGCGGCAATGCGTTCGGGCTTTCAGCAGCGTTCGCATTGCGTTCGGATGCGGTCGCGTTTTTTCTTCCCCTAGGGGAACATTACCCGTCGCGGTTAACCGCCCCTGAAAGCAACATGTAGCTTCCAGGGGCTCCTTGAACGCCATTAAAAATCAGGACCCGAACGCCGCATTCGTGTAAACGCGCGTGAAAGCTTGGTACAAACGCTCCCATTCACTTGAATGGGAGCGTTTAACGCCAAGCCCCGAACGCTGGCAGTAAACGCTGCACAAACGTCCGTCTGAACCAGCCCTTAGTGAATGAGCTCTAACAAGTGTCCTTCAGCTGTTAATTTGTATATTTTGAATGTTAATAAACATTGATGTAGAACAGTAAAAAAAGAAAGAAGAATCCCCCCCCCCCCCCAAAAAAAAAAAAAAAAGATAAGATAGTAAAGCTAGGAACACAGGCTGGATTATATTTAGCCAAAATAATCACTAAAGACCATCTTGTGCAGGTGCCTTGATAGTGATCTATATTTGGGAGGAAACTTGTAACACTTTAGATTTGAAATTTATTTTTGTGTCTGCCCTTTTGTAGTCAGCTATATTGCAATGCATATTTTCTTGGGCAGTGTTTGATTTGTTCCCCAGTATATTGAGCATTATATTGTGCTCTTTCACAGTGGGACGTTGCGTTTGATGCAACATTAAGGTCGCATAATGTGCCCCTAATGCATTGAAAGACTATAACTTGGACGTTATACATTCTTTAGCTCTGCATTTGGTGCGCCGTTTTCGTCGCACAGTGATGGAACGAAAACGGCGCATGCGTTACACTTTTAGAGAAAAAAAACCTTACTGAGTATGTGCAACACACATAACGCAGCAAACGTATTGCTAAACGCACAGCATGCAGCACTTTCTAAATATTGCTACATGTTACACACAGTGCAGCATGTGCACTGTGAATGTCGCACAGACTTTGTATAGCTGTGCGTTAGTCTGCGTTATAAAATGTTCTAACGTGCGACTTTGACATCGCACTGTGAAAATGCCTTATTGTTTTGTTGAAATTGGTCTTAAAATGTCAGAACACTGTCATTTGCAACTGAGAAATCAGTGGTGGTTGAGATACTTCAGTCTTCTAGAAATACCCAGACACTTTACATTCACTGCTTCACTAACTCTAATATAGTTATTGTAGTTATCCTTAATTTTCTTGGTTTTAATTTTTATAACATTTGAGCAAGTGTAGGCTCAAACTCTTTTAATCCTCTTATCCATAAAGGCTGGTATTATGCTGGAATTCTGAGCTCGTCATGAGCTTTAGGTTGGATTCACAGTGGTCAGTTGCATAACGCACAAGTTAAAATGAGTGTGAACTGAAATGGAGACTGGACATAGACTTTAGTGCAAAGCCTGCAATCAGCGAGTTAGAATAACGCGATCAATTATTGTGAACAAGTCCATAGAATAGTATGGGCAGTAAGTTGACAAGCAGATTTTTTCTGCAATGCAACTGAGCACTGTGAACCTAGCTTTAAGGTACATACACACGTCGGAGTTTCGCAAACAACCCGTCGTTTGGACCTTTGAACGTCCAGTCGTTTGGACGTCAAATCGGCCGTGTGTACAGTCCATCGTTCAGCTGATAAGACTGGACTTGAGCGATCTGCTTGGCGGATCGTTCAAATCCAGTCTTATCAGCTGAACGACGGTTCGTACACACGCCCCCTTTTTGATGTCCAAACGACCGGACCTTAAAACGTCCAAACAACGAGTTGTTTGCCAAAATCCAACGTGTGTACGAGCCTTTAGGCTCCACAATCTGAACAATGCTAGCCCATATACCTGTAGTTCTTGACAGGCAACAGAAATCCTGCACTCACCCTGAGGGCTAGTTGACACTTGACAGTGGTCAGTTGTGTTGCTGAATAATTTTGCATGTCAGCTCGCTACCCATGCAATTCTATGGGCCTGTTCATAGTACTGAGTTGTAACTTATCGTGTTATTCTAACTCTTGCAGGCTTTGTATTAAAGTCTATGTCAGGTCTGCATTGCAGTTTTCACTCATTATAAACACCTGTTTAGGAACTGACCTCTGTGAGACTAGCTTTACAAATTACCATTGTCCAAACAAAGTCAAAGACAAAGTGCTCATTCCTACCTCTGGTACCCTACAGGAGGTGATAGTATGTAGTGACTTATCATAGAATCTGGCAATAAGTTGGCCCTCAGATTTGCCCTCTTCCAGTGGAATGAATAATAGGTAAACATTAAAGTAAAACTGTTGGGCATAAAATCAAAAATCAATTCTTTATTTTTATCTGGAAAAACAAGTAATACGGATGCTAACCAGGCAATCCAAAAGTTAAAATCACTATTACTTTTCTTGTTGATGAATAATCATTTCCCAGTTTACCTGACTCTTATTTGGTACACACAAAATTTGGTACACAAAAAGGAAGTTGCAGGGCATGCTAAGTTGTCCTTTTTTGCTTATATAGTAGAGAAGTAGAAGTAGAGAAGCAAAAGATGACAACCCAGCATGCCCTGCAACTTCCTTTTTGTGTACCAAATTTTGTGTGTACCAAATAAGAGTCAGGTAAACTGGGGAAGGATCATTCATCAAGAAAAGTAATAGAGAATTTAACTTTTAAATTGCCTGGTTAGCATCCTTATTACTTATTTACCAGATAAAAATAAAGAATTGATTTTTGATTTTATGCCCGACAGTTACACTTTAAAGTACCTTACCCTTTCCCACAAGTAGAAAAATATCTATGAAAAACAAGAAACCCTAACACCTTAAAAATAGTTTAATTAAAAAAAATAATATACCAGGAAAATCAATAACATTCTTTGCACAATCTAATCTGCCTCATATGTTGTAAGTTAAAGAAAACCTGTACTGAAAATTAAAAGTGAAAATAAGCATATACAATCATACTTGCCTTCCATGTAGTTTACTCCTCAGTGTCTTTCTCCTGTCCTGCGTCCTATTTGTTCACTGTGATCAAGGGAATTTTCCATCCTCCATTTTGAAAATGGCCATTACCCATAACAGCTTTCTGGTCAGCACACAGTTAAACTGTAACATCGCCCACTTGAGCCATAGGCAAACATGGACATTATCTGGTACATCAGTTTTCCTCTCAGCTATAACTGACAGCAACTGCTATTTTACTGACAGCAACTGATATATTTCAGATCTGACAAAATATTGTCAGAACTGGAAGGGATTATTGTCAGAAGAAAATGGTGAGCTTCTGAGAGGAACTGATGGCAAGGTAACTATGCAATGTTCATTTGAAGTTACCTCATGTGTTTATTTTAAATATTTTACTCAGTACAGGTTCTCTTTAAGTCACCAAGATTGGTGTTGAATTGATTGATTTACTCAGCATTAGTGATTCATGTAATTTAAATGGTTTTATTAATGCTTGAGAAAAACATTGTTTCCATGAATAATTTTTAACTAGCTTTGCTTGTGTGGCAGCTAAATTGCCAATTTCATATAATACAGCAGTGCAGTATGGTGATGTTATTTTGCAGCTTTTCTGTTTCACTGCGATCTTGCTCAGATTGGTCAAATATAATACAATCTCTTGGTGGCAAATTCGCAATCTTTGTACAAAAGCTAATGACAGATATTTGTCAGCTTGATTAATGATTTACCGGTACCTGTCAGGTAATTAATAATTGGTTTGGGTGTCATAGCGGATATCGCTCTTGCCTGGCAGTGCTAGAGTTCATGGTTCAAATCTGGGCTTGGACACTATCTGCATGGAATGTAAATGATATTTCCCTGCTTATTTGGATTTCTTCTGGGAACTGTGGTTTCCTCCCACATCCCAAAAACATATCAGTAAGTTAATTGGCTTCTCTCCAAAATTTGCCTTAGCCTTACGGCCACTAGCGTATGACATGTATTAGTTTGAGAGTTCCTCTGGGAGATAGTTAGACAACAATGTTCCCTGGGAAGATTTCAGCACTACATAGATTAAAACTAAATTAAATAACAATAATAATAACTGTTTCCAGATAGGATTACCCTGTGCAACGATTTTGTTGAGCCGACAGTAGTTTCTCTTCCTGTGGAAAGCTTTAATTGTCTAAAATATGTGCATGTGTAAAAACTATACAATTTCTCTTTTAAACTCAGCACTACAGAAATTATACGCCAGCAAAATTTGTTCAAAGAAGGTATACATTTAAAAATAATGCAGAAAACATACATTAGAATAATAAGACCAAAGTTCTCAAGCAATTTTAATTTATGCTACAGAGTGAATATATATCTTGTTGGGCATTACCTTTTGCAACTGTTTGAATTCCATATTTTGCAAATAACTTGATTGCTTTGATTTGGTTAACATTTTCTGTGAGCTTTAATCCCTAAAGAGGAACTGTCGAGAAAATCTTAAAACTTAAAACACATACAAATAAGAAGTACATTTCTTCCAGAGTAAAATGAGCCATACATTACTTTTCTCCTATGTTGCTGTCATTTACAGTAAGTAGTAGAAATCTGACATTACCAACAGGTTTTGGGCTAGTCCATCTCTTTATGAGGGATTGTCAGCATGGCCTTTATTCTTTATAAAGACACTTCCTGAAAAAGATGTATACAATGATGCTGGCCAGCCTCCCTGCTCACCGTAAACTTCTTTGGCAGTTGGACGAAGCAACTGCCATTCACTAAGTGCTTTTAAAAATTAAGAAAACCCTGAGAATCCCCCATGAGAAGATGGGCTGGTCCAAAATCTGTTGGTAATGTCAGATTTCTACTACTTACTGTAAGTGACAGCAACATAGGAAAAAAGTAATGTATGGCTCATTTTACTCTGGAAGAAACATACTTGTTATTTGTATTTGTTTACATGTATTTTAAATTTTAAGATTTTTGCAACAGAGGTCTTTTAAGGATCTTAAAGTGAACCTTAAAGAGAATCTGTATTGTTAAAATCGCACAAAAGTAAACATACCAGTGCGTTAGGGGACATCTCCTATTACCCTCTGACACAATTTTGCTGCTCCTCGCCGCATTAAAAGTGGTTAAAAACAGTTTTAAAAAGTTTGTTTATAAACAAACAAAATGGCCACCAAAACAGGAAGTAGGTTGATGTACAGTATGTCCACACATAGAAAATACATCCATACACAAGCAGGCTGTATACAGCCTTCCTTTTGAATCTCAAGAGATCATTTGTGTGTTTCTTTCCCCCTGCAGCTCTCATCCACTGAAGAGTGACAGGCTAATTGTTTCTTCCTGCAAACAGCTTTGCCCTTGTCTGTAATTCCTCAGTATGTGAAAGCCCAGCCAGCTCAGAGGACAATTTATCCAGCTTGTAAAAGATAAGAGAGAAGAGAGAAGCTGCCCTAATCCTAAATAATACACAGGCAGTGTGCATAGAGGGGCCTGGAAGGGGGAGTTCATAGCAGAACCACAACACTGAAGAACTTGGCAGCCTTCCAGACACAGGCCAACAAGTCTGACAGGGGAAAGATACATTGATTTATTACAGAGACAGTGATAGTATAAAGTGCTGCAGTAAGCCAGAACACATTAGAATAGCTTTTTGAACTTGTAGGATGATAAAAAACAGGATGCAATTTTTGTTACGGAGTCTCTTTAAGCCAGAAAAAAAAATGAGTTTTACTCACCTGGGGCTTCTACCAGCTCCCTGCAGCAGTCCTGTGCCCTCGCAGTCACTCACTAATACTCTGGTCCCCCGCTGCCAGCTAGTTTCGTTTTTGCCGACAGGCCCGTCAGGACTGGCCATGCGTAGCTTTTTCCACATTCCCGACTGTAATTAGCACTATTGCGGGCCGCAACGCGTACAAAAATACGCGTTGCCGCATATCTATGCGTGCGTAATGCGGAAACGCGTATTTTTGTACGCGTTGCGGTCCGCAATTGCGCTAATTACAGTCGGGAAAGTGGAAAAAGCTACGCGTGGCCAGTCCTGACGGACCTGTCGGCAAAAACGAAACTAGATGGCAGCGGGGGACCAGAGGATTAGTGAGTGGCCGCGAGGGCACAGGACTGCTGCAGGGGGCTGGTAGAAGCCCCGGGTGAGTAAAACTCTTTTTTTTCTGGCTTAAGTGTCTCTTTAAGTAAGATTGCACATATGGGCTCCATCTGCTCTCCTACTATGCATACACAAAACTGTTTGCTGTGTTAGTAATGATGTACATTTTAGTTTATTAGAATTTGAGTATGGTTATGTGCAAGGGTAAGTATGTCCGTAAAAGATTATTTGTAAACAACAACACTTAATTTCAGTAAAAATAAGGTCCTATGTGCCTTTACTACACCATTAATGATGACATTTAAACAGTGAACTATGAGCAACATAAATATTCTTTAATTATGTGTTTGAATTTCTAGCTATGGTGTCATTAAGTGCCCAGGCAATGCATAAATAGATAAAATACAACAGATATTGGGAAAATATCATATCTAAGGATCCCACAAAAGTGGTTGTCATGCATTTATTAAAGCAGATCTCCAGTGAGAGCCCTGTACCCATTCATACATAGTGGTATCACAAATAGTAATTTAATTAAGCATATGACAGCCATGGAGTGACCCATGTGAAATATGCAAGTACTAACAGAAGTGAAAAGGTGATGTGGTTATATTTATGTTGTTTAAAGAGTCTTTCTTTAAACATATCATGTTCTAATAATTTTAATAATAATATCTAAATATTCAAGCTGCAATTAAGCTGTTCTATTCTGATTAAAGTGTTATCTGTCACTCTCTGCAACCTTTTTCACAGCGGTAGTTCATAAAAGTGTCTGGAAAGATTAATTTTACATTAAACAATCATTCTGCATAAATAAGCTATATTTGTGAGGAAGCTAATGACCATTGATGGACTCCTATCTTATAAGGGCATATTTTTATCCATGGTCTTCAAGTGATACATTCAGGGTGTTTCTTACCTCTTAAGTAGAGAATGAAGCTAACAGATGTTTTCTGTTTTGAAATAGTGAAATTGTACTTAAAGGGACTCCGAGCAGTGCAGAAACTATGGAAAGATGCATACCATTTTGAAGCTCTTTTTCGCCTCTTTCCAACCACACCAGTGGCCGCTATTTTGATCGCAAAAATTGCAAAAAGTAAAAGGTGTAGGGCGGCAGTTTATATATCGTTGGAAAGAGGAGAAAGAGAGCTTCAAAATGCATCTTTCCATAGTTTCTGCACTGCTCGGAGTCCCTTTAACAGTACATTTTTTATTTCATGTATATAAAATATGAAAGTAATTTTAAAATAAAGAAGTTGCTTGAAAATTATATACAATTTTTTCCACAAGGTGAATGTGTGATTTTAAAGCATGTCTGTCATTTATTTCTTTGTGTGTATTCTGAAGATGGGTGTTATGGCCCGTACTCACGGGCTGCAGAAGTGGCCTGTCGCCAGCACACGTGAGCGGAAGAGGGACCAGCGGCGAGATGGAAGCTGTCGCCGACGTTCCTCCTCCCCCCGCCGGAAGCTCCATATACCACAATGGAGGTTGCTGTCGCTAGTCCGCGTACTTACGCGGACTAGCGACAGTTGCGGGGGAGGTGCGGCGGCGACTGTCGCCATGCGATTGAAACTTTCAATCGCATGGCGACATGAGCGACGGGCGACAGTTCGGGGTGCGCGCGCGTGCGACGGCCCATACTCACGGGCGACCTGTCGCCCAACACGCGCGCGCCGCGTGTTGAGGTGACAAAAGTCCCTCGTGAGTATGGGCCATAATGGCAGGGCTAGAAGCTTTAGTAATGAAAGGCAGTCTCCTGAAAAGTCATCTGCTTTGTTTCTCTTGTGCAGTACAAGCCCTGTTTTGGGACAAAAGAGTTGGCCACTGGTGAACTACTGGAGGTGTGATGATACACCCATAATATATAATGTGTACTGTAATTAATACCTACTTTTTTAATAAGGATTAGTGTCTCTTCACACATAGCTTCAAAAAATGAATGAACAGAGCTTTGGGTGTTCACACACAGGCATTGTGAAATGTGTTATAATGCTTCGTACCAAGTAGGCAATTGTTTTGAAGCACAGGTACTGCTGCAGGGTTGGTAGTAGTTATCCAGAGTGGCACTTTAGTCTGTATGTCATTATCATCCTTAGTCTGTTTGTCCTTATCATCCTTATTGCCTTCTCTTGGCATCACTTCCATTACAAGTTATAAGTACGTGCAGAAGGCTGCTACATGCTTCTTTTCAAAATTGTATTTTGCAGTACATTTTTCAAAGACTATTTGTGAAATACTTTATATTTCTGATGTTTTAAAATGAAGAAATTACTGAAAAATGACATATTATTTATTCCACTGAGAATGTATTATTTTCAGTGAAGTTGGTGAACAGAATAAATAGAGCAGACTGTTATGATTTAGCATAGCTCTGCTTGCATGAATGTTCTCAAAGATTATAGATTCGGGAAAAGAAATATTCTTTTAAGTATATATCCACTGAGCATAAGTATGTGGACATATGTGTGTGCAGAAAATCAAATATGACCATTAGATTTGGTCAATGAGATGCTCAAAATGTCAAGATTGTGCACATTCAATGTTAATGTTATACAACTAGATGCAGCTTTAATCTGGACCCTTCAAATGCACTAGCTGTTTATTTGATTATTTTGACTGCTCCAGGTCCAGGCTGCACACATGTGTATACAATTAACATACAAATTGTATCAACTTAAAATTATGGTCCAAGGATAATAATGGGATCAAAGAACATTTTTTTCCTTAAAGGATACCACAACTGACATGTGACATGTTGAGATAGACATGTGTATGTACAGTGCCTAGCACACAAATGGCTATGCTGTGTTCCTTTTTTTCTTTCTGTGCCTGAAAGAGTTAAATATCAGGTATGTAAGTGGCTGACTCAGACAGGAAGTGACTACAGTGTGACCCTCCCTGATAAGAAATTCCACCTATAAAATACTTTCCTAGCAGAAAATGGCTTCTGAGAGCAGGAAAGAGATAAAAAGAGCAATTTCTTATCAGTGAGGGTCACACTGTAGTCACTTCCTGTCTGAGTCAGGACTGAGTCAGCCACTTACATACCTGATATTTAACTCTTTCAGAGAGAGAAAGAAAAAAAAGGAACACAGCATAGTTATTTGTGTGCTAGGCACTGTACATACACATGTCTATCTCATTATGTCACATTTCAGTTGTGGTATCCTTTAAATTTGGCAGGGAACATGATCTACTGTGTTGCATATGATGACAAGCATGTGCACACATGTCCATATTAATCTTTTTTACTTTCATACCAAATGACTTGTGACAAAAAAAAGTGTATACATGATTCAGTTCATACATGAAAATAAAAAAGTTTATACATGAGAACCAGTCTTTACTGGGTTCATGCTTTGTGCTATAAATTTCTAAAACAAAACAGTGCATGGCATTGGAACCGCTATGCGGTATGACACTGACTTTAGAGGTTAATAGCAAAGCCCCCATAGGTTCTAGAAACACCAATTTTTCAGGGTATGTTAAGCAGAAAAGTTAAAACAAGAGGAAACATATTTCAGAAACACCTTATAATTTTTGAGAAAATTGACGTTAAAATCGCCAGAAATTACTGTGAAAATCCGCATTGGAACCGTTATGCGGTATGATGCCTACTTTAGAGGTTAATAGCAAAGCCCCCATAGGTGCTAGAAACACCAAATTTTAAGGGAATGTTAAGCAGAAAAGTAGGAAAAAATCTTTCAAAAAGATCTTGTAGTTTTTGAGAAAATTAATGTTAAAGTTGGCGAAAATTTTCCACGATTTACGCAAATATTTCCACGAAAATCCACCTACCGCACTTGCATTACCGATTTCCGAATTTTGATGTGGAAATGCAATTTCCGATTGGAAATGCAGAAATTGCATTTCCGCTAAATCTGAACAAGCATCCCTAGTGCTGATGCAAATTTGCAAGCAGCAATAAAATGCACCATCATTTTCAAGCTTTGTACAGTTGGATCAACAAAGAATTATTTGCATCTCCTTGACCTGGCCTAGTAGCTGTGATTACCTGGCAAAGAAAAGTTAAAGATCTTTTTGTAGATTAGAAAATCAGGTTTCCAGCACTGTTACTGTTTACTGAGGTTTGCATGCATACACACACTATAAACTACATTTCATTTGGAGGACAGTTACCTACCTTGAATAAATGCAGGAATTGTTCTTGCTGCCAAAATGCTTTACTATTACATCAGTGAAATTACTTGAATCACCAAAGTCTGTGCTGTTAAGCATACCAAAATACTAAATTAAAACAAGATACACCAAAATGTAATGGTAGCAATAAGTAATAAGCAGTCAACAACAAATCAATTGCAGATTGTCATTTGCCTGACTTCCTGATTTGACTAACTCATAAATCAAATAATAAACCTGGAAATACTTTAAGCAATTTTATAACTTAGTGGAAGAATCATTGAACCCGCCACCACCCAAAACCCAATGGTTAAGAAATCATAGATACTCACCTAATTGAAGTTATATTCCCATCATCATTTGACTTTTCTCCACTGGTCTTTGGCTACCATTTATGCAAAAGACACATAATTGGCTGATAAATGGCAAACTTGACTTCTGATCGGGGAGGCCAACAAATAGCAAACACAACCTATGACTGGGTCTTAAGGCCTATATCCCTGACACGATTTATGTTAACGATTTTTTGCACCGAAACGGTTTTTGTGATATCAAGCAACATTGCTTAATGAAACAAATGTTTCATGACGCACACCACCCACAATGATTGTTTCTTTTTGAATGACCCCCATGCTGTTTTGAATCATGTGGGATTCTTAGGACCTTCATTGACTTTTGCCATGATCATGTAAACATGGTCCTTAGTTTTTGACAGTGCTTGCAGATTCAGCCAGATGGATCGGGGTACAATTAATCGTCTGTACTTAGCTTTAGAGAGTAAAGGGTGTGGGCTAGTGTTTAGCTCACATTTTGCATAATAATTATTTTGCATTGAAATTCACAATTATGATGTAAAATCATAATGTGAAATTTCTGGAAAATTTGGAGCCTTACGCAACCTCACTCCCATCTGTGAATGAGTGCGGTCACACTGCACAGCTTGCCTTGTGCCTGTGTAGTAGCACGCAGCAACTCGGGCTTAAATTTATACATGATCTTTCTTAAATGCATTTTAAAAGATTATCTACAATAGTCCAAGGGTCAACCTAATTAAAGACATGTCTATTAACTTTTCTCTTTGTACCTACCTAACCTAATGCTGCACCATACCCTTTAACCGGTCATGCAACCATGAGGACATATCCAACAAACGTTTGTCGGGTATGTTAAAGTTGGAGGTTTAATAAATATGTCCTTGGCCAAGATTTTGACAACCTATAATATAATAATAATTACATTGTTATACCTCCTACCAAAAGTGCATAAATGCCTATAGAATCCTCCAGGTTGCACCAGACACATTTGTGGATCCCCTTTTGCCAAAATTGGTTAAGGATATTCCTAGATGACCCAGATGGTCTACTCAGGAGACTGAACAGTTATGAGAATGTTCTAGATCACCTGTGGTCGTGTACTTTAAATGTCCATAGCCTTTTCACATTCATTTGTTATCGGGGAGGAGGGGAATGTGTTGCATTGAAAATAGGTTTTCAAAGACAACTGTGACACACAGACAGTGTATTTTGTATTGGATTGTTTGGACATTCTTAGATGTAATTATCTTTGGTGTTGGGATGAGTATTACATTCAAACACAGGGGACAAGTATGTATGGGCTCACCAGTAGCCCCATTCTAAATATGACACATACAGATTTCACAAACTCAACTGTAAACTGGCTAATCCAAGGAGCCAGTTCCTGAGGGTCAGGACAATTTCATCCACAGCCAAAAAATATCATGATGCAGCAGATAAGCTGATGTTAAAATTCTTGGGGAAGGGCTATGAGCAATCCAGACTCCTGGCTTTGAAAGACCAGGTAGCTAGAGTTAACAAGAATTTACATATATTCTGAGGGAAAAAAGGCATGGCATGTATCCAAAAATATGTTATATGTGTTACAGTTATCCAAAGGAATCAAACAGAAAGTGAGAAAGTATTGGCCAAATCTCCAGGAGGATCGGGATCATGGACACTTGTTCCAGTGATACCCCGTTTTTGCGCATAGAAGAGAGGAAGGATGATTGAAAAAAGTCCCAGCTGCTTACCAGTAGCAATATTCAGGCGAGTCCTCCAGGACGGCTCCTCCTCCTGAGATTATGATTGGGCCCCCCTGAAAGATACATTAGAATAAAAAACCCTACATACATAAGCACACACCTCTCTTCATTCCATAGTTCTTAAAAGAGAAAACCCAACCATCATTTTCTGTACATTCATAATTTAAAAAAATAGGGTAGGGAATTAAATCAGCTGTCCTGGAGCCCCAGGTCACAGGACCACCCCTGGGTCACATGACTGCACTACTGTCCATTCAGATGCCAATCTTGGCGGAGAAAACCATGTGCATCTTCCACTCTGCCCCCTCCAGCCAAAAGAAATATGGAGCTGCGTATACTGCACTTCTGCTCCACCCTTTCCTTCAGCCAGAGAGGAGGCTGGCATTTAGCAGAAATATGCACCTAAAAGGCGGCAATGGCAGTGGTTCTCAGGACCCCCTAAACATTATGGTTTAAAGGTACATACCTTCACTCTACACCAACTGACCCTGTTAAACAAAACAGGACCCCACCACCATTAGCATTCTATCCAATTTAGTAGGTGCTCCTGCCTCTCACAAAACAATAAACTTCCTGCACTAGTGGATTTGATGGGCAACCTGGGGAAACAATCAAAGACCTATGGGATGAAAGGAGGAATGTGCTTATATACTTAGAAAAATATATATATATATACTTATACTTATATACTTAGGGTTGTTCATTTCTATTTACCTTTCAGGTGTTTCCATTCTGGGGAGGGGACAATTATCTCAGGAGGAAAAGTCGTCCTGGAGGACAATGGAAGGAAGTGCGAAAAGGATTTAGAAACAGGCACTAAGTCCAAGTTTAAGGTATTGGAGATTTGCTGTACCTTTAAGTGTATGTCCTGAAATTGCTGCAGTGCCATCATAAAAGGCACATGTTTGCATCTTCACACTAGTGAACATGTAAAAATCCCCACATGGTCTATACCGCAGGATGATTCTCGCCTCCTTCAGGAGCATGAAATTATGCATTCAGGAGCATAAGCAGAACATGAGGAACTATGCAATAGGATTAAATTCCTATGGCACTCCAGTAGCTAAAAATTGTAAAAGTGCAGGTCATCATGTACCTCAGGTCCACTGGATGGTGCTGGATCAGGTCAGGTTGCTGAACAGAGGAGACAATAGGAAGGGTTGCAAAGGGAGATCAAGTGGATCAGGAAACTATTGTTTTGGCACCAAGGGGTGTGAATGAAAATTTTAATTAAAATGCTTCTCAGAATGGGCTTTGTTACCAGGAAGCAACACTGCAAGCTAACGAACATAGACAGTATAACGTAGATAATGGAACATCATTATGGATTACTGCAGGCCAGGGTAGACAATGGGCCTGATCCCTTTAACTGTTTCTCATATTTTTTCTCCTTGGTGAAATGTCACATGTTATCCTCTATAATAAAACCCCTATGTCCCTGTGTAGCTTGGTCTGTGCTTTTTGCTAGTGCACATGTACGCAGCACAGACCCAGCCTCACTGAGACAGGAGGACGGGGCCAGGGAGACGGGCGGGTGTGTGAGCGGGCAGCCGGGTATGTGGCGGGTGCGCGCGCGCAAGTGCGCGGCAGTTGCACACGCAGTAACATACGGCTGGTGGTGACGAGAAACAGACCCTAGAGCCTGTTTTTAAACAGGCTTGGGTCTGCTAGTTATCTATAAAATGCCTTCTAAGCCACTACTGTAGCAAGAAAGTACTTTTAGCTTTTTTTTTTTGTACTTTTTTAATTGCATAGCGCTGAAAAGTTATTTCAAACAGAAGATAAAAATGATCTTCTAAGTAGATATGTAGCGAACATTACATTTTCAGTTCGTGAATAGCAAACATGAATTTCCTCAAATGTTCACGAACCGGCTATTTGCAGCTTGCTCCATAGACTTAAAGGGATACTATAGGGGGGTCGGGGGAAAATGAGTTGAAGTTACTCGGGGCTTCTAATGGTCCCCCACAGACATCCTGTGCCCGCGCAGCCACTCACCGATGCCCAGTATGGGCTGTGCCTGCGCCGTGCGCTCCTGGTGACATCAGGGGAAGCGAGGACACGGCAACGCAGGCGCAGTGGTTTTCAGACTTTAAAGTCTGAAATTCCCGAAGTGAACCGGAGGCGGGGCCGGAGCATCGGTGAGAGGCTGCGCGGGCACAGGATGTCTGTGGGGGACCATTAGAAGTCCCGGGTAACTTTAACTCATTTTCACCTGACCCCCCTACAGTGTCCCTTTAAAGGAATACTATCGATTCACATATTTATTTCAATTGACACAGGAATTGTTTGGGAAGTGCTGCTAAGTACTGGTGTATACATTTTAGTAGCAACTTCTTTGTTTACTGTTATCAAAATACTTTCAAACTTTACTGGCGCCAAAACTGACAGCAGACTGAGCCATGAGGAGAGGGGAAATTCCCCTCACACTTGATCAGTTAACTCTATGTGTAACTGTGTGTGTGACAGAGAGAAAGCTCCCAACAGCTACAGCTTCTGTGTCCTGTGTTTCTGACTGAAGTGTCTGACGAGAGCAGAGGAAATGTAACTAATTGTCACAGCTTTTCATACTGTTTTTGCTTTCAGAGTTTGATATGTTTGAGATTTGCTTTCTGTAGTCTGATATGCAACTCTGGCTGTGCATTGAAGCAGACACCCCTTCTGCAATTGATTTGTCCCAATATAGCTAAATCCTACCCTAAATACAGCTTTTGCCTCTGACATTTAACATGAAAAGTAGGAAAATGTTTACACAGCTACTTAGACATTATTTGTACATTGTCATTTTAGAACCCTTGGGTATTGATAGTATTCCTTTAATGGAGATCTGAGATGAACATGTACCTTTAAAATAAACATACCCCCTAAAAGTGTATGCCAAATACAGGCTATTACTGTAATTTTGCTGCTCTCCCATGCTCATTTCATTCTTTTTTTTTCATTTTTATATTGTGTCTAAAATCCAATATGGCCGTCGTCATTCCCTTAAGCTCCCTGGTCAGTGTCAATCATCTATTCACTGTCTGTACAGTTCTTCATCAATAATGTATGCAGGGGCGTAGTTGGAATCAAACCTGCAGACATATTCACACAAGCACAGCTTTTACTTATTTCTGTGAAACAAAAGATAAGCAAGGCTGCTGCATTTGTTCTGTGTACAGTTATCATCATTATTGTGCTTTGGTATGAAGCTGTAAATGTAATCACCTTTGCCCATAGAGCAGTGTCCCTCCGTGGAATGCAAATACTTGAATAATGATAATTGTACACAGATACGTAAAATGCAGCTAATACTGCAGCAGCCGCGATTGCCTTTTGTTTCAGAGGAAGGGTAATTGTCCCTGTATGTTCCTGGCTCAGATCGGGAGAGATAAGTGAGTAACTCCAGCCCAGACACTAATTTTCTGGGTAGATAAATAAACCTATGTTACCTCAGCTGCTTCTCCCATTACAGGCACTGCTCTCTGTGATGCTGTTCTGTGCACAGATAGGGCGAACACAGGCAGAGAGGGGTGTGGGCTTGAGCAGACTGCTCTTACAGTTATAGAGTTTCCAAGCCAAGCACACGACTGAGAGCTCTGTCTGTGGCTTTTACAGGGAGGATTACAAGCACACAGTGCAGATCAGACAGTCTGTTCTCATGTCCCTACTTGTGCATAGTATTAATTATAACAGATTGCTTCATCTCTGGTACACTTTAAATGGCAGGCGAATGGACGCCGACTTTAGTGGCTAACAGCAAATCCCCCTTACATGCTAGAAACACCAAATTTTCAGGGTATGTGGTGGAGGGTAGTGGGTACAAGAGTGTGCTATTAACCGCTAAAATCAGTGGCCAGGAAAACATTTCCCACACTCTGCACGAGAATTTTAAAATCGATTTTCTCAAAAACTATAAGGCCTTTTTCAAAAGTTTTTTCCTCATGTACCCACTGTCCTCCTCCACATATCCCGCAAAGTTGGTGTTTCTAGCACATAAGGGGGCTTTACTATTAACCGCTAAAATTGGCAGCGGTTAAACATTTTCCCACATTCAGAAGGAGAACTTTAAAATTGATTATCTCAGAAACTATAAGGTCTTTTTGAATTGTTTTTACATTTAAAAATACACTTTAAATGTGGACTGCGGACATCTTATGTTCGCAGTGAACTATTCTCTGTTCGGGACATCTCTACTCCTAAGAGAAAACGGGCAAAAAAGTGAATTGGATTGGGCCCAATATGAAGTGCCCTGTGTGGGAATTGTTGACAAAAAAAAGTAATGTTTTTGTTTTATGTTCAAAATTATTTTAGTTAATTGTTACTCCACTTGGAGAAAAGTGGGGTTAACCTGGACTTCCTCCTTGTCAGGTCATATCTACTGGGTTTTGGGAAGTGGGTTACAAATCTGATGAAGGGCTTGTCCTGTAACATGTAGTGTGCTGCACATGAGATAAATCAAATGTATGTTTAACCCAGTGATGTGCCTCCTTCTGTCTTGTTACATGTGTAAACAATTTGCCAAGCAGGTGTTATAAGATTTGGCTTGAATAAAGTTAGAAGTTTTAGAATCTAGTGTGTGTCATATGCAGGTACTCAGACCCAGCAGGTTTAAAATTTAAGGCTATATATCGATTAGATCCAGGAATTAGATTTTGTAATATGAGAGCCCAATTAATTAAAAAGGAAAGTTTCTGGATATATCAATTAAAAACACTGACTCCTCATGGTCTGAATGTGGATATGAACTTGAAGGTATTTTTGAAGTAGATTATACATTCAACTATAGTGGGTTTAATTTATAAATATCCCTTATGTATACTTTGCTAGGATAATCATGCTGCAGTGTCTGTTTTAACCACAAGATGTCCCCAAATGACGTTCGCCAAAAAATATGTCTCTCCTCCACTAGATGGAGTATTCAAAGCCCCTCAATTATGGTGGCCTGCCGTGTATAAATACTGGGGGAGAAGGATGGCTAACGTGATGACGTAGCACGTCCTGATGAAGCTCCGGTGGGCGGGGCGAAACGCGTAGACGTCATGCTACGCCTCTTCTTTCTGTATGGGATGCCGCCATGTACTTGACGGGAGCCGCCGCCATCTTCCTATGAGCCAGCCTGTAAGAGTCCGCCAGCTTATCCGCTACCAGCGGCTACTAACTGCTCCTAACCGCTTGACTGCGGGAATCCGTACCACTACACCAAGCCCGGATACCAGCTAAAGATAAGTGCCAGTGTATTGCATCATGCTCAAAACTACCTTATACAGCAACGCAGCACGCAGAGGCCTGGCTTCAGTTGACTACTGTGATACCCACCACTAAGTTGTCCCAATTATATGGAGATCTAACAACTAGTTGGGCTCAGCGGGGTCACCAGTTACTTTGCTTTGCGGCACACGGATAAAAGTTCCATTTCTTTCAGGAACAACATGTGATCCAGAGGCTAAAATACATTGTATATGCAATCAGCCTATGTGCTGGATACACTGGGTTGCTTGGTGTTTTTCAGAGCAATAAGACTGCTTGCGAGGTTATTGCTACGGCGTAGCCTTAATGGATGCTTCCCAATATGTGAATGGCAATATATTTTCATATCTATATCATTATACCAGACTTTGAACATTGGTCACTGTGCAACACTGCAAATATGGATGTGTGTACTTCGTTTCATAAGAAGGAGCGATGCATCTCTACGCTATAACAATGTTTGTCTGCATGGAGTAAGCAACCAGGACACTATGCGGACCTATGGCTGATTACCCAAAATTACTTTGGCTGGAATGATATAGGTTGCTTTCTGTTGCAGTTCCATGAAGGCTTGATTAATTTTTTTCTTGCGGATATGGCTCCCGTCTTTGGACATTGAAGTGTTGGCTCCTATACATACAGGGAATAGAAACTTTATTCAAATTACTTTTGTGGCACCTATCATCCCTTATGAGCAATCTAGGTTTACCAAGGACTTTTTAGATTTACTTGTCTCGTATTAGATCTAGGAATGGTGCCCCTAAGATGTCTCACCCTATCTTAATATGACCCAGGCTATTAGACTTAAGTCATTTGTATGCTCATTGGCGGTTTGGTTGCCTGATCATATTGGTCATGCCTGTAAATGCCCTCTGTGAGTGGTTATGACCTCCTTAAACGCTCCTCTATAGGTCTCCTCACAGATTAGGACACAGACATCACCAAGATCTATATACCAGGCATCCAATCCTGTTGTCCCACTCTGTCCCAATATGATCTAGGTTATTTGATTCAAGCTATTTGTATACTTATTGGCGGCTTAATTGTTCGATCATATTGGTCATGCCTATATAATACCCTCTGTGAGTGGTTATGACCTCTCTAAACCTCCTCTATAGGTCTCCTCATGGATTAGGATATAGGCATCACCAAGAGCTACATGCCAGGTATCCAATCTGGTTTCATTGATGACCAAGTCTATTAGATTTAAACTAACCCGATACCTACTGTTGGTTGAATTATTTGACCACATTGGTCATGCCTGCAAATGCCCTCTGTGAGTGGTTATGACCTCCCTATACCACTCCTTATAGGTCTCCTCACGAACCAGGACACAGGCATCACCAAGATCTATTTTGTCAGGTATCCAAGTTGGCACTAATGATCATTATGTAATTTGGCTACGCCAGTCTTGTGTCACAGTGAGTGGTTTTGACCTTATTCAACTTCTCTTTAGGTCTCCTCACAGACAAACATTATAGGCATCACCAAAAAACGTCTATGCCTTGGATTATTTTTATGAACTTATTAAGTGGGCTATTTGAATTGGAGAATGCTATTCCCTGGGGATTCTTCCACGCTGTCTTTACTCAGCAGCAGCACTTTATTTTGCATTGGCAAATTTTTCTGTATGGTGTCAGATAATCCTGACACAATTTCAATAAACTAAGTGTGTAAAAAACTATATGTTAATGTCAATAAATTGCAGTTTTTTGAGCAGCATATACTGGTCAGTGGTTGTTTGGTTTTGGTCTTTCTTGAGTTATAAGATTTGGCACCTGCCAATTTTCCTAGTCTTTTCCTTTGTTTAATTTTCCTAGACAATGTATTAATCATGCTGTTACTGTGGTGAGTCATTGCGGAATACTGTGGCTGTTAAGTAGGGGTGTACATATTGTATGCTGGATGCAAAAAAGATGCACTGTGTGAGCAGTGTCTGAGTGGTGAGGCAGTAAGGAATACATAGTGTGAGTGACGCATGGGGACTGGGAGTAAGGGAAATTAGTGAGAGGTGTAGCTTGAAAAGGTGAGAGAGTAAGAGAATACATAAAATGAGCAGATTCTGAGAGAAATAAATCACTAGTGTGAATAAGGAATAGGGTCTACTGAAGAGTGAAGAGCAATGAATGGGGTTTTGGGGGTTGTTTTGCATTAGGCTAATTAATACTACAGTAATTTTACCATGAATGCTAAGGAAATGCACACTTGTTGCAAAACTTGGTTTAGCGCACAGAAAAATGTATCAAACAACGCAGTGAGTGTTCATGGAAGTTGAAGTTGAGTGGAGGAAAAAAATCATATGAGTAGGGCCTAGCAATAGTAGATTTACTGAAAATTAAGAGTGGGAGTAGTAAGGCAGAAGGGATATGTACAGTGTGAGTGGAGCCAGAGGGGTGAAAGATAGTAAAGCAATGTACTGTATAATATTAGTGGAATGTATTTATATAGTAAGATATCAAGGTAGTTTTACTGAACAACATTTATTTTTTGTTGTAGATTACTGTAGGCAATATTAGGGTAAGGGTTTAAGTGAGCACCTGAACCTAGCAGTGAAAAGGGTGTCACAATTTTACTAAGTGGCTTTGTGACTTGTATGTGTACACACACTTGTACTGTAATAAATCTTTATTACACAAATGTCCCCACAGCCACTTCCTGGTCGGCCAAGTCAGACATTAGTGCACAGGCGCTGGTCCAAGTGTGCATGCCTGTATGTGGTCATGAGGACTCTTTATTTATAATATATATATATATATATATATATATATATATATATATATATATATATATATATATATATATATATATATATATGCCTGCTCCCCTCATTTTACATTTTTGACTCTGGTATCTTTAAAGCCTTTTTCAAGGCTTCAAATGCACATAGATTTTGAGAGTATTTTACAAGTATTGAAGCATTTATGACAAGTTTTACATACAGTTTAGAAATTATTTACATTTCAACAATGGTTTATATTCTTAAATGCAATTTTGGCCCAAGAGAAAGCATGATTAAAGTTCAGACTTATGAATATGCACATGAGGATTCGAGGCCTATTTATTGCAATGTACTTTGAAATGTGCTTTGACAAGTTTTTAGATACATTTTTCTTTTCTCTTCACCTGATTTACATTTGGAAAACAAGGTTCGTGCATCATAGTACAGTTTACGTGCAGGAGAAATGCCATGCATTGTACAGCGCAGTTAATGGGCCCTAAAACACAGCTAAAAACTTAGATAGACTTAAAAAATGTCAGATTTATTAACTTATTTTTTTTTGTTCTTGCTTTTAACTTCTTTTTTAATGTAAAGAGGATGTAAAACACATTAAGTGCACTTCAAACACATACACATACACATTTTAAAATTTCCAAATATGTCCATGCACAGTCCAGAATAAGAATTAAAGAGCAAACTAGAAAGTCAAAGAAGTTGGCCTGGCTGATAAGTAGGATATACATAATGGCCCATATGCAAGTCACTTTTTCCCTGCACTTTCTCCTAGGTTATATTTTTAAACCTTGTCATAAAATGTCATTTAAACCACCAGCCAGCAAGAACATAGTCAAAATAATTTGATAGCCCCTTTTCAAAACATTTTAGGTACATTTTCAGTTGTAAAATGCTTAAAAGTTATTTTAAAGAGAAAATGAAAATTATCTTACAGGAGATAACTCAGGAGACAAATTGAATTGCATATGTACCAATGTGAGTTAGGCTGCGCCCGGGGGGGGGGGGGGGGGGGGGGGGTGTTAAATTAGTAGTAGTGTGTTGTACTGTGTGAGATGGCCCTGGTGAGTGTGACATGGGTGAAGCTCCTGTCAGTTGGGAATGTGGATTAGGGAAGCAGTATAGTGTAAGAGGGCCCTAAGTATTACATGAGTAGGGCATATGGAGTAGAATGAGGAAGAAGGGGGATGCATAATGTGAGCGAGGACTAAGTAAAATATAAATTTTGCATGGTGTTTGGGTAGGGTAGTGGGAGGTATAGTGTGAGTTGGGTTTTTGTCATGTGTAAGGAACAGGAAGCTGTCATTGGTGCATTGGGGAGTGATGCAGAATAAAAAGATGCATACAGTAAATCAAATCTGACAGACGTGAAGGTGCAGAGATGTGTATAGTGTAAGCGGAGTCTTAGGACATGTAGTAAATGGATGTATAGTGTGAGTGGGGCCTGGGGGTAAGTGCTAGTAGCTGAGTGCATAATGTGAGTGGGACCCATCAAGAATAAGTTGGGTATCAAAGTTATTTCATTGAAAGATATAACATTTGCATCAGGATTATTTTAGTTAAAAATGAAAGTGTCACAGTGAGTGAATGTTAACCATCTGCTTACCTGAAAAATGTTTGTTCATTACTATAAAGATCAAGAGACAGCTTAAGTGGACGCGTATTAGAAGTAAATGGTTTTAAGTTAAACATTCCCATTGCTATTGTAACAAAGATAATTGGTAACACCAAGTTAGCCAAAACTCCTTTCCAGTCCCGTCTTGTGTGCTGAAACCTATAAATTAATAGAGCTTTCATTTGATAGAGATGGATTCCCTGCATAGTCTTTTTCTTCTTCTTTGAAGCAAACTGAATATGCTTATTGTCACCTGAAAAATAAAGAAAAAGTTTAATTATTTTATTTTATAACATCAATTTTAAACTATCTGTATATCAGTACTGTTAGGTAAATAAATATAATAAATATTGTCTTAGCAGCAATAAGACACTTTACATTTATTTTCTTAATACTACTGATGTACTCATGGCAATAGTCATTAACAAAATATTTTATTAACTCCACCATATTCCAGCAAACAATACATTGCAATCCTTTTTGTCATATACATTTAATTAACAATCATGAGTATGAGAAACAAGTGTGACCAAAGATCCTGTAAAGTTAAAGTACAACATAGCTTTGTTAAAGTAAATCTGCCATTTCCCTTTCCCTTTCCCTTTTTTTTAGAATCGACAGCCCATGTGAAAAAATTTGTAAAGGAGTAATCTCCTCTTGAGGTCACCACTAGAGATGGCCCGAACCTCCAATTTTCGGTTCGCTAACTGCGAACGCGAAGTTCTGCAA
The DNA here is from genome assembly GCF_040937935.1 of Hyperolius riggenbachi. NCBI lineage: Eukaryota > Metazoa > Chordata > Amphibia > Anura > Hyperoliidae > Hyperolius > Hyperolius riggenbachi. The sequence continues at coordinate 192,365,712 of NC_090650.1, read as the reverse complement.
AAGTTTGGTTCGCGCGAACTTCCGCGAACCTCAATAGACTTCAATGGGGAGGCGAACTTTGAAAACTAGAAACATTTATGCTGGCCACAAAAGTGATGGAAAAGATGTTTCAAGGGGTCTAACGTCTGAGTTTTTGAATGGATGAGTGGGATAGACGCCAAAAGTCCCAGGGAAAAATCTGGATTTGACGCAAAGCAGCGTTTTAAGGGCAGAAATCACATTGAATGCTAAATTGCAGGCCTAAAGTGCTTTAAAACATCTTGCATGTGTATACATCAATCAGGGAGTATAATTAGTGTACTGCTTAACCCTGACAAACCAAACTCACTGTGTAACACACCGCAAACAGCTGTTTGTGTAGTGATGGCCGTGCTGGACTAGTGCGCACCATGGCGAGAGTGCAGGCCGTGGCGGTTTTCAAGCTCATATGGTCGCCGGGCTGTGGTAGCTCAATGATAGAATAACAGTGACTGTCCAGCTGATCAAATTTGGTCTGTCCACAATGAAGCAACGACCTTATTATCTTGGGTGTGCCCCCCCCCCCCCCCCCCGAGACACTCATAAAGCCGTCGGTCATTGCTTCATTGTGATACACAAGCCCCTTCACCGCGGCAAGGTAATGATCATGAAGGGGAATTGGCACATATACATCCCTTTTGTTTTGTTGTTGCAGCCAGAAAAATTAGCCAGGCATGTACACGCACCAGAAAAAGAAGTATAGCGGCCGCTGCTAGCAGCGGCCTTAAAAATTCAGGAATCCACCTGGAGTCCTGGACCCTGTTGGTGGTGGCGGAGAAGGCAGTCAAGTGGCCTGCGGGCAGAGGTGCTGTGTGGGGAGCGACTTAGTCTTGGGGCAGGCAGTCACACGGCGTGCAGGCAGAGATGCTGTGTGTGGGGATTGACTTAGTCTTGTCTAGGCCCTTCGGGATCCATGCATCATTCATTTTGATAAAGGTGAGGTACTGAACACTTTTTTGACTTAGGCGACTTCTCTTCTCAGTGACAATGCCTCCAGCTGCGCTGAAGGTTCTTTCTGACAGGACACTTGAGGCCGGGCAAGACAGAAGTTGGATGGCAAATTGAGACAGCTCTGGCCACAGGTCAAGCCTGCACACCCAGTAGTCCAAGGGTTCATCGCTGCTCACAGTGTCTACATCCACACTTAAGGCCAGGTAGTCGGCTACCTGCTGGTCCAGGTGTTAGTGGAGGGTGGATCCGGAAGGGCTAAGGCGAAAGGTTAGACTAAAGAATGTCTGCATATCCGAAATCACCATGAGATCGCTAGAGCGTCGTGTCCTTGCCTGCGTGGACATGGGAGAAGGATTAATGGTAGTGGTACCTTTATTGCGTTGTGCTGTGACATCACCCTTAAATGCATTGTAAAGTATAGTTGCCAGCTTGTTCTGCAAGTGCTGCATCCTTTCTGCTTTCTAGTGATTTGGAAACATCTCTGCCACTTTGTGCTGTGCCTATACCGAGGGTCTAGTAGCGTGGCCACCCAGCAATTGTCATTCCCCTTGAGTTTTTTTATACGGGGTCCATCAACAGGCTGGACAGCATGAAAGACGCCATCTGCAAAAAGTTGGATCCAGACGTACTATCCATCTCCTCTTGTTCTTCCTCAGTGACGTCAGGTAAGTCCTCCTCCTCCCCCCAGCCACGAACAATACCACAGGAACGTTGAGCCGCACAAGCCCCCTGCGACGCCTGCTGCGGTTGTTCTTCTGCCACCGCCTCCTCCTCCAAAGAAACACATTCCTCATCATCCAAGTCTGACTCCTCTTCCCCGCACCACTCTTCCTCCTCCCCCCCCCCCCTCTGTGCTGCCGCTGGTGTTGAGGAAACATCTGGTTCTGATGTGAATTGATCCCACAACGCTTCGTCCTGTAACTGTTCCTGTTCACGCTCTTCCACAGCTTGATCCACCACTCTACGCACGGCATGCTCCAGGAAGTAAGCGTACAGGATCAAGTCGCTGATGGTGCCTTTACTGCGACTCACCAGGTTGGTCACCTCCTCAAACGGCCGCATGAGCCTGCATGCATTTTGCATTAGTGTCCAGTTGTTGGGCCAGAATATCCCCATCTCCCCAGACTGTGTCCCCCTACTGTAGTTGTAGAGGTACTGGGTGACAGCTTTCTCCTTTTCTAGCAGACGAGAGAACATAAGGAGGGTCGAATTCCAGTGAGTTGGGCTATCGCAAATCAGGCGTCTCACTGGCAACTTGTTTCTCCGCTGAATATCGGCAAAGCATACCATGGCCGTGTAAGACCGACTGAAATGACCATACAACTTCCTGGCCTGCTTCAGGACGTCCTCTAAGCCTGGGTACTTTGACACAATCTTTGAATGACTATATTCAGCACATGTGTCATGCAGGGTACATGTGTCAGCTTTCCCAAATTCAAAGCGGAAGTGAGATTGCTGCCATTGCCACACACCACTTTGTCGAGCTCCAGCTGGTGCGGGGTCAGACACTGATCCACCTGTTTGTTAAGAGCAGCCAGGAGAGCTGCTCCAGTGTGACTCTCCGCTTTGAGACAAGACATGTCTAAGATGACATGACACTGTCGTACCTGGCATGCAGCATAGGCCCTGTGTAGCTGGGGCTGTGTAGCTGGAGAGGAGTTTGCAGCACCAGTAGAGTTGAACTGCCACTCAGTCAAGGAGGAGGAGGATGATGACAGCAAAGAGGATGTAGCAGGAGGAGAGGAGGTGGCAGGAGGCCTGCCTGTAAGCCGTGGAGGTGTCACAAGTTAGTTCGCTGCACAGCCACGTACTCCCCACTTGCCATTGGTCACCAGGTTGACCCAATGGGCTGTGTAAGTAATGTACCTGCCCTGACCGTGCTTGGAAGACCAGGCATCCGTGGTCAGGTGGACCCTTGACCCAACGCTGTGTGCCAGAGATGACACCACTTGCCTCTCAACTTCATGGTACAGTTTGGGCATCACCTTTTTAGAGAAATAATTGTGGCCTGGTATCTTCCCAATGGCCACAAATTTACGGAAGGCCTCAGAATCCACCAGCTGGTATGGTAACAGTTGGCGAGCTAACAGTTACGCCAAGCCAGCTGTCAGACGCCGGGCGAGGGGGTGACTGGCAGAAATTGGCTTCTTCCACTCAAAGATTTCCTTCACAGACACCTGGCTGCTGTGGGCAGAGGAGCAGGAACTGCTCAAGGTCAGAGGCGGAGTGGAGGAGGGTAGCTGTGAAGGTGCAATGGAGAAAGCGGCGGAAGATGCTGCACCTGAAGGAGGAAGAGGAGAAGGAGGGTGGATTTTCTTTTGTTCATGCTTTTTGCTTTTGCTCAGGTGGTCTTGCCCATGCAGTTTGTGCCTTTTCTGCATGTGCCTTCGTAAGGCAGTTGTCCCTACATGGGTGTTGGCCTTTCCACAGCTCAATTTTTGGAAGCAGAGAGAACAGATGGCATTGCTCTGATCTGAGGCAGACACATTAAAAAATTCCCAAACCGCTGAGCCCCCCTGGGATGATGGCACTATGGTGGCATCAGCAGCTGACGTTGAAGGGCATGTTGGCTAGCTGTCCATAGGTGGTGATACATGGCGCCGGACACTGCCACCAGCTGTTTCTGATGATGAGCTCCCCCTGCTTCTTTTAGGAACTCGTCTCCTCCTACTCTTCTCTGACTCCCCCTCTGAACTGTCCCACTGTTCATCTCCTCTATTGGGAACACACGTGGCATCCGTATCATCGTCATCATCATAATCATCTTGCCCAGCTTCGCTTGCCGCAGACACCTCCAAAACTGCACCAACAGCAGGTACTTCATCATCCTCCTCCTCACACGTTACGTCCATAGTGTCGCCTAACTCAGACATATGAGGTGGTGTACCTTGCTTAGTGACTTCATCTGGTTGTAACAATAATCGCTGTGCCTCAGTAATTTCCCCACCAAATAACTCCTGCAAACTGTCAAATGCAGTGGACGTGGTGCTTGTAGCAGCGCTGGTGGCTGCGGAAGATGAGGTGTTCTGTGTTAAATAGTCAACCACGTCCTGACAATCTTGGGAGTTGATGGGACATGCCTTCTTCTGAGCATTGTACTTTGGTCCAGGGCCGCACGAAATCACATCAGCACGACCTCGCACAGACCTGCCGCGTGGCCTTCCTCTGGGTCTGCCTCTACCTCTGCCTCTATCTGTTTTGTCCGTTTTGTCCATATCGGGGGGGATGAAGTGAAAGGTATGCACTGACTTAACTAATACAATGTGCAGTCAAACAGGTATGCATGGAGTGGTATATCACACTGCGTGCACTCACATAGGTAGGTGGGTGCACTGAACACAACAGGTAGGTATATGCAGTGATGGGTATTACAATGTGCACCTGTCACACACAGACAGGTACCGGACAGGCACAGTGACACTGCGTGCACTCACGTAGGTAGGTGGGTGCACTGTGAACAACAGGTAGGTATATGCAGTGATGGGTATTATAATGTGCACCTGTCACACACAGACAGGTACCGGACAGGCACAGTGACACTGTGTGCGCTCACGTAGGTAGGTGGGTGCACTGTGAACAAAAGGTAGGTATATGCAGTGATGGGTATTACAATGTGCACCTGTCACACACAGACAAGTACCGGACAGGCACAGTGACACTGCGTGTCCCCACGTAGGTAGGTGGGTGCACTGAAGTGAACAACAGGTAGGTATATGCAGTGATGGGTATTACAATGTGCACCTGTCACACACAGACAGGTACTGGACAGGCACAGTGACACTGCGTGCGCTCACGTAGGTAGGTGGGTGCACTGTGAACAACAGGTAGGTATATGCAGTGGTGGGTATTACAATGTACACCTGTCACACACAGACAGGTACCGGACAGGCACAGTGACACTGCGTGCGCTCACGTGGGTGGGTGCACTGTGAACAACAGGTAGGTATATGCAGTGATGGGTATTATAATGTGCACCTGTCACACAGAGACAGGTACCGGACAGGCACAGTGACATTGCGTGCGCTCACATAGGTACAGTTGTGTTCAAAATTATTCAACCCCCACTGAAATTGAGTGTTTTGACCAGTTTGACATTGATTTTGATCATTTCAGTCATCTTGTTTACAATTAAATCGAAGAGGCACTTGTAAGTCAGACAAATATAACATAACATTTATAATGAAATAACCACAAATGTCTTTTCTATGCTCACATCACTATCAGTTTTATTCAACCCCAAGTGACATTCATTCTTAGTACTTAGTACAACATCCTTTTCCAGTTATAACAGCTTTTAAACGTGAAGCATAGCTTGACACAAGTGTCTTGCAGCGATCTACGGGTATCTTTGCCCATTCCTCGTGGGCAAAAGCTTCCAGTTCAGTCACATTTTTAGGCTTGCGCGCTGCGACTGCTTTCCCACCAGAGGTTCTCAATCGGATTTAAGTCTGGTGACTGCTAAGGCCACTCCAAAATGTTCCAGCCTTTAATCTGCAACCATGCTCTAGTGGACTTGGAGGTATGCTTGGGATCATTGTCCTGTTGAAAGGTCCAACGTCTCCCAAGCCTCAGCTTTGTGACGGACTGCAACACATTTTCATCCAATATCTCCTGGTACTGAAGAGAATTCATGGTACCTTGCACATGCTGAAGCTTCCTTGTACCTGCAGAAGCAAAACAGCCCCAAAGCATGATTGACCCCCCGCCTTGCTTCACAGTAGGCAAGGTGTTCTTTTCTTCATAGGCATTGTTCTTCCTCCCCCAAACATAGCGTTGATCCATGGGCCCAAACAGTTCTAATTTTGTTTCATTAGTCCACCGAACACTATTCCAAAACTTTTGTGGTTTGGCCACATGACTTTTGGCATACTGCAGTCGACTCTTCTTATTCTTTGGAGACAGCAAGGGGGTGCGCCTGGGAGTTCTTGCATGGAGGCTTGTATTATGCAGTGTGCGCCATATTGTCTGAGCTGAAACTTTAGTACCCGCATCTGACAATTCTTTTTTTAGTTCCACAGAAGTCACACGGGGACTTTTCTCCACTTTGCGCTTCAGGTAGCGCACAGCAGTCGAAGTCAGCATCTTCTTTCTGCCACGACCAGCTAGCGTTTCAACAGTGCCCTTTGCCTTGAATTTGCGAATGATGCTTCCTATGGTGTCTCTTGGTGTGTTTAACATCTTTGCAATCTTCTTATAGCTATTGTCCTTCCTGTGAAG